>NW_026067960.1:6173750-6188597 GCF_014885135.2 Alexandromys fortis
CTCTCTCTCTCTCTGTACAGGAATGCTAGAAGCCTGCTCTCTCTCTCTCTCTCTTTCTCTCCATAGGAACACTAATAGGCCACCACACCATCTCTACCTTCTCAGTGGCAGAATTAGAGGAGCTTAGATGCTAACAATTCAACACACACAGTCAGCTGCAGCTCACACTCCAAGGACACAGGAAGCCGATGAGGAAGATTACCCATTTTGCCTGCTGAATGCTGGTCATGACTTTGGGAGGGATAAGGAGACAACAATTCATATATTAATTAAGATTGCCAAAGTCCAAGTTCAGATTTTGCTTCAAACTTTGCTCTTTCTCCATCTCTCTGCCTACACTTTAACTCCATCTTCATTCATAAGAGGTTTGGGTAGAAACGTCTGTACAGTCTAGAGCCCAGATATGCTTAGAATAAAGATTTTGTAACATGCTTTGGGAAGTTGTAGAGAAGTAACTTATTTTTCTGTGCTAGTGGCAGAAGGAACTCAGGGCCTTGCCATGTGCATGATGGGTAAATGCTCTATAGAGGAGTCTTGTCCCAAGTCTCCTTCATTTCTTTCTTCCTCCCACATTTCCCCCGGTATAGTTTTGTGAGGTTTCACCAGAGTGTGGTCACCCAAGACAGGATTCTTCCTATTTATTGTGTTTGTTTATTGCTGTGTTCTGTGTCCACCGAGTGCCTGGCCCAGCAGGTGTGCAGTTAGAAAACAGAAGGGGAACTGACTGGCACATTTGTTGAGCTGCCACCATTCTCTCTCTCTCTCTCTCTCTCTCTCTCTCTCTCTCTCTCTCTCTCTCTCTCTCTCTGTGTGTGTGTGTGTGTGTGTGTGTGTGTGTGCGTGTGTATGTGTGTGCGCGCGCGCTCTATAATTTCTTGGGGTTGTTTTTCCAGTTTTGACTGATTTTAAGCATCATTAATTGCCCTACTATTGAGGGATTATTGGACTTCTATTTAGAAACTAAAAACCAACCAAGAAACAAAGAAACAATGAACTGCCTCTTCCTGTAGGTGCGGGCCGTCTTTCCTTGGCTGAGCTATAATCCCCAAGGTGAACATCCAGCCAGTTTTCTGTGTACACACATGACTGGTGTTTGGTATCTGAACTCTTGCTCCCCTAGATTCTGCTGGCCACAGATGAGGTCACACCTTACCCATCAACCCACCTGTTCTGACATAGGCAAGCGGGGCAGAGGACTGAAGGATCAGCTGGGGTGAAGTAGTGGGGACGAAATACTCAAGAGAGTGACTAGAGGAGATGTCACTGGCTGGAAAGCTGGTGCCTGGCTCCTGGTGAGGCCACCAGGCTCCAAGGACTGCCCCGTGCTCACCTAGACATGGCCATAAGAGGCTGCACCTGGTTGCTGCTACTGCTGCTGCAGCTCCTGCAGGTGAGCTGGGTGGGTGCTGGGAACTGTGTGTTGCATGGGGGAGGTGTTTCATATTCTAGGCTAAAGGAACTTGGCAGGATAACTGCGTATAATCCAGCTGAACCTGGTGAGAAGCAGCCATCCAGCTGAAGCAGAGAGCTGTCTGTCTTTAGACGCATAAATGTGGGCTCGGGATCCACATCTTACAAGGAAGTAGGGAGCAGCTGAGGGACTTGATACTAATTCATGAAACAAACAGTTTCGATTGTTTTAATAACAGTTTCCTACAGCACTTCTACCCACACTTTAAGGGGGCTGAGGAAATCTCAGCAGTTTGTATTAAAGACAACTGGGGGCGAACCAGCGGGGACACTAAAACACCCCACTGTAAACAGGATAGGAAGAGCAGGGGTCACCAGTGGGCAGCCAGTGTCCTGTGTTCAATGGCAGCCAGTGGTGTCCTGAGCCCCAGGTGACAGCCAATGTTGCCTGCGGTTGTTGAGTGTGGCCTGCTGGGTTTGCTTTCTGTTGGTGGGAAGAGAAAACTGTGCCTTCCTTTTTTTTTTTTAAATAGTGTTTTCAGTCAGCATATGAAGTTACTGGTTTCATTATTTTCATCTGTGGCCCCCCTCCTGCAGTCTCTTCCTTCCTCCCACCTCACAAGCCTCCATCTGATTTCATGTCATCCATGTCCCAGTGCCCCTCCCAAGATCACATCACATTCTAACTGAATCACACACATACATACACGCACGCGTGCACACACACACACACACACCAGAGACAGAGACAGACACACCACACACAGACACATACACTGAGAGAGACAGACAGACACAACACACATACACATGCACACACACACACACCAGAGACAAAGACAGACACACCACACACAGACACAACACACATACACATGCACACACACACACACACACACAGAGATATGAGACACACACCAGAGAGAGAGACAGTAAAAGATAGGCACACCATACACAGATAGACACATACACAGAGAAAGACACCACATACACACACACACACACACACACACACACACACACACACACACACACTTGAGGCAGCAATTATGGCTGGGGTTTGAATTCAGTGTTTAAATAACAATCGAGGTCAACCACTTCTGAAAGGGGTGTTGGCATAAGCCAACTTTGATCCCCAGTTCAGCTCTGATCCATCTCATGTGCAGGGTTTGAAAACCAGAAGTTTAGATTGATTGTTCTAGCAGTGCAGCTGGATAGACAGGACTTAAAACAAAAACAACTTTGTTATTATGTTTTCTTTAGTTGCCAATAAAGCTAAAAATTGTGCTTCACTGACATGGTGGGCATGCTAATGAGGGAGGGGACTCCATAGAGGGCTCGTGCCGGGCCAGTGGCATTTCAGCACTCCTTTCTGTGTTCCTAACACTGATGAAGGCAGTGCATCCCTTTAATCACTAGTTAGACATCTCCTGGGCCAGACACTGGATGGACACAGCAGCAAATACGATAGGGGGTTCCGTCTCGGCGTACTCACACTCTAGCAGAGCCCCATTTTTGAAAGTGGATACCTTGCCTGGTACCAATCTTTGAGTTAGGAGAATTACCTCGGTTGTATTTTGCCATGTCAAGAGTTGAGCGCGCATTCATCTCGTCTACGGTTTCTCATAGACCCCTCTTTTATGACCCCATGGTAGCCTGGATTTGAGTATATTGCAAATCAAATCCCATCTCCACCCTTCTCTCACACCTGCACCTCCTCGCGACTAGTCTTTCAAGGAAATGCAATATCCCCTCTCTGTTGTGTTAGCACAGGGCCTGAGTGGTCCACCTCCATGGCGAGTGACCTTTCCCTTTCCCGTTCACGAGTTGCAGGACTGGCTGTGGGAAACAATGCAATCCTCCACGCCTTCAGGGTTCCTCCAAATTCGCCAGTGTCTTTGGCAGGCAGACCCGCTCCACGCCCACATCCAATCCTCGGGGACAACAGGTGCTCTTCTACTGAGGAGGTGTCTGTGTGCTGCCCCCCCCTGAAATCCTACCACCCTGCTCCGCTATTATTTCTCTTAAAGCTCTGAGAATTTTATATGCGATTTGATCATATTCGCCTTTCCCCGACTCTCCCAGACCGCCCTCCTCTGCTCTACCCACCAAGATCTGTGTACTTAAAAAAAAATCGAGAAGAATTTGTGCTGTCCAAATAAATATTCTTGGATATGTGGCCTTTCACTTGGGTATGGTCAACTTACCAGGGGCTACGCTCTTATGAAAAGAACGACTTTCCCTCTCCAGTGGCTAACATTACCAATAGTTTTGTGGCTCTGACATGAAGCCAGATGACAAAGTCAGAGGTATGTTCTGTGGCCTTATGACTTTTCCCCACATTCATTGTCACCCATGACAAGCTGTCCTCCTGGCTGGTGATTTCTAGTCCCAAGAGTCCAGGCTGGGCTGTGCGGAATTCAAAGGCCAGAGATGAGAGAATTTTCCAAAGAATGAAACTGAACTGGGAAGAAATCCTGGTGTTCTGGGGTTGGTACTGTTTTTGAAATTCTGAAAAATGTTATCCTTAAACATCGTAAATCTAGCCAGGCGGTGGTGGCACTTTTACCTACCGAGCCATCTCGTTAGCCTCCTTTAGCACTTTAAAGAATTAAATAACAGGGAGCTGATACATTAAAAACATAAAGCTGTACTCACAGGGTACCATATAATGGTCCTATTGCTGTGTGCATTGCTGTGGCCAAATCAGGACCAGCATCCATCACCTCACTCCGTTGCCGTTCTTTATGGTGGAAACATTCGATATCCTTTCTTCTAGTGTGGGGAGTGTGAAGGTCCTTCTACCCAAAGATCTCCAGGGAATCCAGGAATGCTGAGCAGGCAGGATTGGCTTTTCAAGATGTAAAACCTGTTCTTCCCTCCAGAAAGATGGGAATTAGAGGTGATTAATAGCCTGGCGATCACACTATCTGTTGAGCCAGGCTACATCAAGCTCCACAGCCAGGGCCAGAGGTGGCGAGTCATCTAAATGACACTTACAGTATCTGTACAGCTAGGGACTCCCCAAACTCCCACAGCCAGGGCCAGAGGTGGCTAATAACCCAAATGGCCTCTGTACTATCTGTAATACCAAGACCATGCCAGACCCTTCCCTAGGTCCTTAAGCTAATACAAGTAGCATATCTCTCAATCCCATCTCTTTGGAGGGAATGACACGTGCCCTGAGCTGAGTTTCAATGTAATTACACTTTGTTGCTCACTGGGAATTGTATTACACAATGAAACTTTTTTTCCCCCAAATTATATCGTGTTTCTGTTTATTGGCAGTAAACTGCCTGGCATCAGACTCCCTGAAGTTTGGTGCAGGCTGACTAGGTCATTCTCACCTCTTCACTGTTCATTTCCCTGCCTGTAACGATGCCTGCAGGGCCGCCCTTATTCCAGCTTTCTTAAATGGTTTTAAGTGTGTTCTATACATTATGTACGAAAGGCATTGTGATTGGCTCTACCTTGAGGATTCAGTAAGCACAGTTGTGTGCAGTTAGGTGTCATCACAAAGATTCAGACTTGGGGAGGTTCTGTCAAAAAGAAAGAAAGGAAAAAAGGAAGGAAGGAAGGGAAAGAAAGGAGAGAGAGAGAGAGAGAGAGAGAGAGAGAGAGACAGAAAGTCCTTCTTTTCTTTCTTCCCCCCCCCCCCAATTTATTCTATGAATTTTTGGTTTGATTTTGTTTTTCTCCAAAGCTATCATGGCACCCCTGACCAGGTGAGCCTGAAAGGCCCTGGTGAAGTGGCACCAATCCAGTCCCACCTATGAGAGGGCCTGCAGGATGGAGGGGGCGGAGCTTGCCTGCCTACCACTCTGATGAAGCAGCCTGGGGTAGATTGCAGCTGGGGAAGCCAGTTTAGGGATGGTCCTACCAGCAGGGCGGAGAGCATTATGCAAAGTGCTGTGAGCGGCGTCCATTTTGGAGGAATTGCTTCAATTGTCCCGGATGGAGGTGTAATAGGTGCTCTTACAGAGCCATTTCCGCCTCGGGGAACAATTGCGAGTCCTTCTGCATCATGCAGATTAGCTGTTCTGAGGCCACACAAAGAGGAGAAAGCAGCCTGGAGCTGCTGTGGGGATTTCTGGTACTTCTCCAGCCAAGTGTAAACCTTTAACTCTCTGAAGATCCAGCCAGCTTTCCCTGCCTTTGGCTGGGCCCACCAGTGCTATTAGGACAGCGTCTACAGAGCGAGGGGGTGGACCAGGCGCTGGAAATCTCCATCTTAGACAGAGGGACTTGAGAGTGACAGGGGATGTCACACAGCCCACGCCAATGACCGGCAGCTTAGATCAGAAACAAAATCAATTTCTGTATTCGTTTGCAAGAATTGCAATTTCTTCTGTAATTTTTTTTTTTTTTTACTTTTTGTTTTATGTGTATGGGTTGTTTGCTGGGATGTCTGTGTACCACGTGTGCCTGGTGCTGATGTAGTTCAGGAGATGTTGGATCCCCTGTAACTTGTAGCACGAATCATAAAAACCTAGAGTCAGAAATTGGGGTTCACTCCTGAAAATCAGAAAAGCAAACCAACCAAGCCACTAGAGAAGTCTTTGCTCTACCAAGGCTGGGTGACTGCAGCCTCTCTCTCCTCTTATTTTATATTCCCTCTGGTGCTGGGATTAAAGGTGTGAGGCACCGTCACCTGGATTTGTTCCTGTGTTGATCTTATTGTTAGGAATATTTCCTAATGTGAGCTCTCTGCCTATGCAAAATCCCAATCAAGCCAAATCAAAACAAGCCAAATATCCAGGTTTAATGGGAGTCCTGCCCACTCGGGTATTCCCCGAGGGGCTGCGAACACAAACACCAGGAGGAAGGAAAAGAGACACGTGCTCCTCTTTTGGGAGTTCACTTAAATATTCTGTGGGAGTGGTCCTGAGTCCCTCCTCTCCAGGGAGGGGGTCTGGAGGGGAGAGGGTCAGGACCTGGCCTGCTGGGATTTGGAGGTCAGAGTGCTAACTCTCAAGGTCAGGCTAGGATAGATGCAAGGGGCTGGGGCCTAAGCTCCCAACTTAACACTTAAGTAGCCCAGGGTGTCCTTGAACTCACAGAGATCCTTCTGCCTCTGCCTCCCAAATCCTGGGATTAAAGGTGTGCACCACCACTGCCTGATCTCCAGTGTCTTAGCTTTGCCCTTCTGATATTTAGGCAAGCTTTACTTATTACAACATACATATCATTATAGTAACTGGAGTTACAAGTGATTGTGAGTCACCATGTAGGTGCTGGGAATTGAAACCAGGTCCTCCTCTGTAAGAGCAGCCAGTGCTCATAACTGCCAAACCACCATCTCTCCAGCCCCTCGGCTGTGTATTTAAATCTCCCAGTATTAATTAAGAAACACTCACTATCTGAACATACTGGTTTAAGGTTTGGGTAGTCAAAGACTTTGAAAATTTCTTCTTTGGGACTAGAGGCATAAGTTCACTTCTCACTGACATGCTCTCTGGGCACACATGAGTTCCCCACAGTGCACGCCTGCCATCCCAAGGAGAGGGAACAAGAGGCAGGAGGATCCCCATGCTTCACATACATTGCCATGAATATATACACATGGTATACAAACAACTCCTCTCCTTTAGGTAAATAGATGGAAATAGAAATACAGTCTGTGGCAGGTAAAAAAAAATGCCATTGTTTCCTTTGACATAAACAAAATGACCCAGTAATGTCACACACCACCGTGAAGGGCGCTGACCAGAAATGAACACATGTAGAATGTGTCTTCATTTCCTGTGAACCCTCAAAGCCCACTGTGTCACCACATAACCCTGAATTAAGACAGACCTCGTGTGTTCTATGTGGCCACACTTGGTGGTGACCTGGTGGAATCTGGGTCTGCTGACTGTGGCACTTGTGGTTTGGGTTCTAGTTTTAGCGACTCTGACTGCCTGAGTTATATTTATTGATAATGTGTTAGAGATGAAAGCTGACAATTCTTAGCCATGTTTAATTCACTAAAGAGAACAATAACTCCATCACACACAAATATGAATAACGGAGTTTTACTCAAAATGACTGTATTTTTCAGATCCTGCCTAATGAGAAAAGCAGCGCTGCTGTGTACTCTGTCAAGTCACTTGAATGTCTGGTTTAGCGGAAGACAGCTGGATTCTCCTCCCGCACTTGTGTTTAACCGGTTGTGAATGCTGTTCAGTTGAAGGATGTGCGGAGACCCTGGCCTCCCACGTGTTTGCATTTGGAATGATCTGAATGCTTTGAATAGGGAATTCTGGATTTTCTCTTTGGAGACTACACCAAAACATGACAGTATTGATGTCCCAACCATCCCCTCTGATATGAAATCTGAATATAATGGAATGAGCCTTTTGTTAGTGCTGTAACTTTCCAGGGGATACAGAAATGGCTTGGAACCAAGAGGGCAGCAACATACAAAGAAATAATTCCAACCAAGCCCAGCTCAGCGAGTCTGTGAAGGGTTCCTTACTGGGACAACGTGAGTGAGGGATTGTGTGCAGGAGCATGGGTGACCCTTGGGGAGCTGTGTCACCAATAAGCCCCACCCCAGCATGAGTGACAGCTTGCTAAAGAGGACACTCGACAGATGTGTCCTCTGCTCTGGGCCTTTCAGCCACGCCCTGTTTCTCTACCCTCAGGCCTTGATGCATCTTGTGAGTTTGGCGATTGTGAATGTGTGCACAAGCATGTGCATGTGCGTGTGTCTTAAGATTTCTATTGCAGTGATAAACACCAGGGCCTGTGCAGCGAGCACCCTTCCGTTCTGCGCCATCTCCTTGGCCCGTCAGAATACCTTTTCCAATAATTCATCAGCTGTTAAACTTTTGTCCCATTTGCTTTACCATATGCTCCCCATGTGCACCCTTTCTCTGCCTCTGCCTTATCTAAAGCAAACACACACACATCAGTTTACTGCTACCTTTGGATGCCATTGTAGGGTGTGTCTTTTTGTGTGTCTACAGTCTTACATATGAGCTTGTTGGTGGGGGGGCGTTGGAATACAAATCACACAGTAGGAATTTCCAGTGAAAATGCCAAGTTCTATTATTTAGCAATTATTGTAAATAAAGCACAAGAGAGGACACAGAAAAGCCCAGTTAAGTACGGCCACCAACTGACATTGACTCCTACACACACATGTCCGGCTTTGCACTAACCCTGACCAGATGAGGTTAGTGCCATCTCCTTCAGTGGTAATAGTGGAGAGGTTCAGGAGGTTCAGGGTTGAGCATCCCTCCTGTTAGCGATAACACACAACAGTCCTTTGGTTTCTTCCTCTGGGGTTAGGGACAAGGTAATCATAAATGGATATGCAATGAACATGAAATTGTAGCTACTGACACTAAACCCAGGGGCTGGGATGTAGCCCGGTGGCATGGCGCTTGCCTAGCACCCAGGAGGAGCCTCTGAGTTGTATCCCTAGAACCATGGACCAAAAATCAAAATGCAGAGGTTCTTTACGAGTATTTGTGCTACTTCAGGCAATTGCTGTAGGACACTGATAAGGACATAAATAATTAGTTAGTGTCATTTTTGCTTTTAAGGTCAGAGTCATTAACAGCTTCCAAGAAGAAGCTGATGACTGTCTTGATCACATCAGTGGGGTTGGAAGTTAGTTCTAATGAAAGAAGCCAGAATCTGCCCTTTGCCCACAGATGGGTAGGACTGACTTATTTAGTGCCATGTTCATATTGGCTCTAGAACAAAGAATTGCAGCTCCACGTGGTCTTCTAGAGGCCCAGGTGCTGTCCGTGGGGCCAGTGAGGCCTTCATATCTAACTGGGAAGAGCAGAAAACAGTCAGTGGTGCAAGCCTGCATGCTTGTCCTCACCACTTCCTCATTAATTCTCTCTTCTTGCTGCGCTTATATAACCTTGAAATCTGGGAGGGACCTTGTGTATCCTGTAAGTTTCAAGGATTTCCTGAGACTTGTGAGTTGTTTCTTTTCTGGGTTTAATGAGCTTTCTTCCAGGATGGAATGCTTCAATTCAGTCTTGTGTCTATATATGTACATGTTGGTTAAAAGGGAAACTAGTAACTTTAGCATTAAAAGCCTGCTGGTAACAAATGGAAACGTTTTTGTCAATGATTTCAGGAAAACTGAGAGACTAATGAAGGGAATGCTTTCTCTGATTAGGCTGTTGGCTTATTGTCGTAGGCCACACATTCATACCTGGTAGAGAAAACTCTTTAATGCCAAGTCTGCATAGCTCCCAAAGCTATCTCGCAAACCTTGTGAAATCATTAGGTAACCTGTACCTCACCTTTAGGAATGGCAGCAGTTGTTAAGAGGACAGATATTTGTAATGACCAAGCTCAGGTGGTTGCTCTGGGTACAAGAGACAGGAGGCTTATGCGGAGTCTGCTCAGTGCCCAGCTATGACACTCAGATACTACAGATCCCGGCCGCCAGCCTCAACTCCATCTTCACTGATACTGCCATCCTATGCCCTGTAGGGACAGAACCACCAGCCTCTTCGGAGGTCCAAGAGAAGATGGGTTCTCACCACCCTGGAGCTGGAGGAGGAAGACCCGGGGCCCTTTCCCAAACTTGTTGGGGAGGTAAGGACATACTCTGGCCTCTGTGAGCAGTAAGTCCCTTCTGGAAGGAGGAGTGGGGTCTTGATTCCTGCTAACATTTATTGATTATTTCTTTGGGGGAAAGAATCCAGGATCACACCCTCTTTATAGAGTGGATTTTGGCAGCTGCCTTGCTATGTGCCTGCCTGACTTACAGCCAGGCAGTGAAGACAAGCAGGCATGACACTGGCTAGGACTCTGCTGGCTGATTTCTAGGGACCATCTGAGTGTGTGCCTTGAGACTGGTGTCTTCCCTCTCTACTGAATGAGAATGACTCTATGTGCAGGTCTGCTTCACTGGCCCCCTGCATTTTTGTTTTGTTTTGGTTTTTTGAGACAGGGTTTCTCTGTAGCTTTGGAGCCTGTCCTGGAACTCACTCGTTAGACCAGGCTGGTCTTGAACTCACAGAGATCTACCTACCTCTGCCTTCTGAGTGCTGGGATTAAAAACATGTGCCACCACTGCCTGGCACATTTACTTTATTTTATTTTTATTTCATTCTTGATTGTAGGGAGAGATTATTTAAAGGCCTGTATTGCTATAGGGTATGGTGGTACACACCTGTAAAATTCCATCACTTGGGGTGAGGGGCAAGATTGCTCAGTGGATAAAGGTACTTGCTGCCAAGCCTGACAATCTGAGTTTGATTCCCAGCACCCAGGTGGAGGAAATAGGGAACTAGCTCCTGGTAGTTGCCCTCTGATCTCCACTGGCATATGCGCGCGCGCACACACACACACACACACACACGAATGATGATGATGATGTAATTTATTTAAAAAAGAATAAGAGTCAGCTAAGGGTTGCTCATAGCTTCTCTTTATGAAAAGTTAAGTGTGCCCATATTAACAAGTTGGTATGTGTTCCTCCAGATATTTTGGTGCAGGTTTAGGAATGTGAGCGTGTAAAGGACCAAGAGCACAGCACACATTCCATTCTGTGACTTGCCTTTCTCACTTGAGAGTGTGGCTGCCAGACTTTCCCGGCAGGACACATCCTCCACCTGGGCAGCAGATGTCTGAGGTCATGGGACAGGCATCTCTGTGTGGTGTTTTTCATCCCATAAACATCCATGCTATTTCCAGTTTCTCTATTCCAGTCCAATATCTTTAATTTATTTTTTAAAAGACTTATTTTTGCTTTAATTGGGTGTGTGTGCGCGCGTGTGCGTTCGCATGCACGCACACGCTCAAGTGCCTTCATGTATATGAGTGTAGGTGTCTGTGGATGCCAGAGGACTAGAATCTCACTGGAACTGGAGTTACAGGTGGTTGTGAGCCTCTGAAATGAGTGCTAGGAACCAAACTCTGGTCTTCTGCAAGAACAGAAAAGTAACCACTGAGTCAGCTCTCCGGTACAGATTTTATTTTTATTATTTGTAATGACATGTATCTGCGTGTCCTTGTATAGCTTTGCAGACATGAGCAGCTTTGTCTACAGAGGTCAGAGGTAGATCTCTGTCTACAGATCTCCCAGAGCTAGAGTTACAGGCAGTTGTAAGCTATACACAACTGGAAAACAAACTCTCATTTTCTGGAATGGTGAACACTGCAGTAGTATGTTGTTAAGTTCTTTGAACTCTTTTGGGGGCCCACCACCCAGCTCCCAAATGAATCACAAAAGGAGTCTTGTTCTTAGTTACAAAGGTCCAGCCTTAGCGTGGCTTGCTTCTTGACTACTTCTCTTAGTTTATATTATCCCCTCTGCCTTTTGCCTCTGGGCTTCTTTCATTCTCTTACTTCTTACTCTTATTCCATGGACTGCTGTGTAGCTGGATGACTGGCCACTAACATCCTCCTCCTTCTCTGGCTACTTCTCCTCTGAACCCAGATTTCTCCTTCTATATATTCTCTCTGCCTGCCAGCCCCACTTATCCTTTCTTCTGCCTCACTATTGGCCGTTCAGATCTTCATTAGACTATCAGATGTTCTAGACAGACAAAGAATCACAGCTTCACAGAGTTAAACAAATGCAACATAAGCAAAAGTAACACACCTTGATGATGTGGGATTCCTTCTCTATTCCGTGAATATGTTTTATTACCATGAGTTAATAAAGTAGCTGCTTTGGCCTATGGCAGGGCAGAATATAGCAAGGTGGGAAATCCAAGCAGAAATAGAGGAGGAAAGAAGGCAGAGTCAGGCATATGCCATGTAGCTGCCCAAGAAGCAAAAGGTAACAAACCACGAGCTACGTGGTAAAATATAAAATAATAGAACTAATTTAAGAGTTAGCTAGGAATATTCCTGAGCCATTGGCCAGTGTTGTAATTAATATAGTTTCTGTGTGATTATTTGGGTATGGGCAGTCAAAATGAATGTGCAATCTCTGTTTACACCTTAACATAATATTCCCAACAGAGCCCTCCTTACCATGGAGCTCCCTCTCCAGCCTCTGCCCCCATATCTTTGTTTCCACAGCTCTGCTGAGCCCTCTGCTTCCTTAGCCCAGCCCCTTAGAAGTGAGATGCTTGCTTAGATTCCTGAAAGATGCCTTGGTTCTTAGCCTTGATATCTGAAGCTCGCCATGATTTATTGGAAGAGTCCTTTGATTTTTTTTCTGATTTCCTTCTTTCCAGCTGTTCAATAATATGTCCAATAATGTGTCCCTGATGTACTTACTCAGAGGGCCTGGCGTGGATGAATTCCCCGAGATCGGCTTATTCTCTATAGAAGATCACCAGAGTGGAAAAGTGTACGTGCACCGCGCTGTGGATCGAGAAGTGACACCGTCTTTTCTGGTATCTAAAATGGATCTAGTCTAAGCTTGTGTTTAGTGCAAAGCTCTTGTAAGATGTTGAACTTTGTCCGGATCTGGGAAGTTAGTACATTTTCAGGGTGCCCGGTTTTGGAGCCACGTGTGGGACGTAGCTAATTTTGGAGTCACCATTAAAGTTTGATGCAATGGGAGCGAGGTGCGATTGACAAGCTTTCAGACCACTGACCCAACAGGACAGAGAGATTGGAAGTCATTTGGGGATGGAGTGACGAAGCGTCTGTAAAATGCTTCGATTTGGTTTCTGGTAGCCAACATTTGGAGGGTGGAGAGCGGCTACACACACAGAACCCAGAAGTGCCTGGTAGCTGCTGCGGGAGGATTTACTGTCAAGTTATCGAGGTCTGTGTGTACCCAGGGTTTTTATCACTCCATGACCTTCTGTGAAGTTGAAATTCAGGTTCCAAACCAGGAAAGAAAATTACAGAGAAAGAGCCTCAAGTCACGGGGTGGTGTATCATGTTCCAGTCTCTGCTGGCTACAAGGGTTGTCATCCTTTGTTCCAGGGAACTTGTGGGAACAGGGCTTGGCTGTCAGTTAACCCCACCAGGGTGGGAATATGGTGTTTGCTATCTGAGAAAGGTAATTTATGAAGTAATTCCCCCAGCAGCCTCAAAATATTTATATATACAACAAAATATAAGCCTTAAAGTCACCACCAGGCGCCTACTTGGTTTTTAAAGAGACAGGAATTCTCCCCAAACCAAAGTCCACGAGCTGCAAAGTTGACTCTGTGTTTCTTCTCTAGCCCCATGATCTCTGTCTTCTCTAGCCTTCCTGTCTTCAGGATTTATGGTGCTATTAAAAAGGGAAAAAGTACGGGAGGGATCCTACAGCAGCTTCTCAGTTCTTCACAAACAAACCAGCCACCGGAGGATCATGGGGAAATGCATATTCTGGGTTGGGGAGGTGGCTCAGTGGGTGAAGTGCTTGCTGTCCAAGCCTGAGGCTCTGAGTTTGATTCCCAGATCCCATGAAAAAGCTGAAAGCAGTGTGCACCTGTAACATCAGAGCTGGGAACGGAACACAGACACAGGAGGATCCCTAGGACTTTCTGGCCAGCCAATATAGCAAAATTGGTGAGCTCCCAGTGAAGGAGAGACCCTCTTTCAAGAAAATACTGTGGAGAGATTGAGCCAGACATTTGATGTTGGCCTCTGGACTCCACATACATGCACACATGTGCACATACACATTTAATACACACAGTGCAAACTGCTCATCCATTCGGATGGGACCAGACAGTCTGTGTGTCTGATGAGCCCTGAAGGGATGCTGGGTCATTGTTCTGAGCTGCTGTGCTGAGAGGCGTGGCTATGGTGCACAGCAACAGGAAGAGCCCCAGCGAGACTGACCCAAACCAAAGCCCCAGTGTGGTGGGTGTTTGTTTGCTTTAAATGTTTGACACGTCACAGGCTGGACATGTTTGGTGCCTGGAAGCTGGTAACACAGACCCGTCTCTAGGAGCGTTTTGTGAAACTTGGGATTGGGATGGATGAGCTGTGTGTACTGGCTGCTTGTGTGTGTCAACTAGACACAAAGCAGAGTCATTGGAGAGGAAGGAGCCTCCGTTGAGGAAATGCTTCCATGAGATCCAGCTGTAAGGCATCTTCTCAATTAGTGACCAATGAGGGAGTGCCCAGCCCATGTGTGGTGGGTGGTGACATCCCTAGGATGGTAGTTCTGGGCTCTACCAGGCTGAGTAAGCCATGTGAAGCAAGCCGGTAAGCAGCACCCTGAATCGTCACCCCACCCCCCGCATCAGCTTCTGTCTCAGGATCCAGCCCTGCTTGAGCTCCTGT
This sequence comes from Alexandromys fortis, assembly GCF_014885135.2. Classification (NCBI taxonomy): domain Eukaryota; kingdom Metazoa; phylum Chordata; class Mammalia; order Rodentia; family Cricetidae; genus Alexandromys; species Alexandromys fortis. The sequence goes on from NW_026067960.1 coordinate 6,188,307, forward strand.
TCTGACTTCCTCCAGTGATAGACTATGATCTGGATGTGTAAGCCAAATAAACCCTTTCCTCCCAACTTGCTTTTTAGACATGGTGTTTGGTCCTAGCAATGGAAATCTTAAGACACTGTGCAAGTCACAGATAATTCCCAGGCACCATTTAGAAGAAAAAGGTGTAAAATGTTAGACACTCTTCCAAAGGGACAGGCATCTCACTGGTGTGTGTGTGTGTGTGTGTGTGAGAGAGAGAGAGAGAGAGAGAGAGAGAGAGAGAGAGAGAGAGAGAGAGAGAGAGAGGGAGAG
>NW_026067960.1:6188654-6303165 GCF_014885135.2 Alexandromys fortis
GAGGGAGGGAGGGAGGGAGGGAGGGAGGGAGGGACCCACTAGAGCAGACCATGTGGTTCCAGTCAAGCCAGCCAGTGACTATACTGTGTGTTCAGGACCCACGTGCAGTCTTGAGCCTTTTAGGATAGGTTTTAAGCACAAACCCACATCCTGGGTTGACGCACCCCAGTTAGTAAGAATTTAGCCAGAAGCGGAAGTACAGGAGCTGGAAAGCACGGTGAGTATATTCAGGCTTTCCCCGAACTATGGTCTTTGGTGGATTAAGGTCTTTGTTCCTATTCTGGCAGGTGGTTCTGCCTGTGTGCTGGGTTCCAAGGCCTGAAGGGTACTTCCATCATGAAGTCGGTTGTACAGAGGTCTGGGGCCTGTTACACCATGACGTCAAGATCATATTTGTCTTTTTACATTGACTCTGTGTGTGTAGGTGTGTTGTGTAAATATATGTATATGTATGTGTATGTATAGGTGTGTGTATGTGTGTGTATGTGTAGGTGTATGTGTTCATCTGTGTGCATGCTTCTGTGTGTATGTGTGTATAGATGTGTGTGTATGTATGTGTGTATGTGTAGGTGTATGTGTAGGTATGTGTATGTAGGTGTATGTGTTCATCTGTGTGCATGCTTCTGTGTGTATGTGTGTGTATAGGGATGTGTATATAGGGATGTGTGTATAGGTGTGTGTATGTAGGTGTGTGTGTACATGCTTCTGTGTTTATGTGTGTGTTTAAGGTGTATGTATGTAGGATGTGTATGTATGTGTGTTTGTATGTGTAGGGAGCATAAGGGGGTGTATGTGTGTTTCCATGTCTGTTCCTGTGCATGTGGAGGTTGGGTGTCTTCCTCTGTTACTTACTGTCCACCTTATTTTCGGGATAGGGTCTCTCATTGAATCCAAATTCACCTATTTTCTAGACCGGTTGTCCAGCTAGCTAGGAGGGCCTTCTTGTCCCCACATCCTCAGGGCTAGGATACAGATGCATACATACACGGCCACTATGACTGGCTTGTTCATGGATCCTAGGAACGCCAACTCTTTTTGCATAGTAGATATTTTACTAACTAAGCCATCTCCCCAGCCGCCTACACTGGTCCTTTACGTGCATTTATGTAAATATGCAAATGCTATTAAAAATCAAGCCACCTGGCCCTCTCATTTGCATAGAATATAGGGTGGAAATTCTGGGCTGGCACTATCCACCCAGCGCCCTCTGTTCCACGACTCCAACTCACTTTCTCTTTGATGTCAGAGTTTTCTGGAATTTGTGCATTTGTGTTTGTTTTTATTTACTTATTTATTTATTTATTAAAGATTTCTGTCTCTTTCCCGCCACCGCCTCCCATTTCCCTCCCCCTTCCCCAATGAAGTCCCCCTCCCTCGTCAGCTCAAAGAGCAATCAAGTCTAACTCTCCATCAGAATGTAGGTTCTAAGAGGTGAGAGACCCTGACTTCCCTCATGCACATCTCTCTAAGGTCAAGAGCAAGGCTCTTCATAGAGTGGTGTCTCAGATAAGTACATTGGATGGAAGGTGAGGTACCAGGCTGGTAAAATGGAGTCTTCTCTCCAGGGTCCAGGAGTCTAATCACACCCACCAAAAAGATGAACTTGAATCTCAATTCATGGCAGCTATGACTGTGTTCTCACTAGACCACTGAGTTCTTGTGATGCAATCAAGTTGAGATGAAGTCGTACTGGAACAGGACTGGTCAATGTCCTAATAAGAAGAAGGCTATTTGGGCACAGAAGAGGGCAAACACTTGGAGTTAACTGTGAAAAGATGGAGGCAGAGACTTGAGCCACACAGGCATCCGTAAGGCCAGGGATCCTCATTCTTAACAGTGGCCAGAAGCCACATGCAGAGAAGCCTGAGCAGGCTCCAGAGGGCCTCCTGCCATATTGCACTGCAGGCCCAGCCTCCAGAGCATGGGGACAAATCCACTGTGATGGTGAGAATATCCCTCTCCTGGGTCAGGAGCACGTCAGGTGGAGATCACCAGGCATTGGAAAGTGGCCCAGGCCACTTGTCACCCAGCACATTTTACTCTGACCAGCTGCCTCTCTGCACAAGTGCTGATGATTGGTTCTGAGATCACGGAAAGACAGGACACCGCTATAAACCACGCAAAGACATTGAGGCTGCAAAGGGAGACTCCAGAAGCATGCTATTCCTGATACAACCCGGGGGGCTTCCCTAAAATTAGACAAAACTTGTAGAGTTTGGGCTTGGGAGTATGGAGGGGGTGGACTAGCTTGTTAATGTCATAAACCTAAAAGAAATCTGTAAAAATCTGCTGAGAATTGCAATATGATTTATGATAGATTCATAAAGAGAAGAATGCCTTTTTTTTTCCTGTAAAGGAATCTTCTCTACTTATTTTAAATCTTCTCAGTTTCATAGGACACAAGTGCCCATTGCAGTCCATTCTTTTATGTTCTTTCAAATAGTTGTGTATTGACCATCCCTGCACCGAGACTCTGACCCACTTCTAAACCATGCATGTAACTGATTTCCCACTGTGCCTCTGGCATCTAGGATGCTTCCGTCTGCTAGCTTGGGTGTGAGGCTATAGCTCTTGTGCATGTAATTACAGATGCCATATGGCGGTCTGTCATGCAAGTGCTGCATGGTTTGTTCATCCAAGGGTGTAAATCTCCGGGCTGTAACAAAAGGCTGAAAACCAGTCCGCGTTCAGAAAGCGCCGGCGGTATTTCCTTTCTGCATTGTGACTGAGTCCCCTGGAATTTCTTAGCATCTTGCCAATGAATAAACAGCACTCACGCCCCTCAGGCATCTGTCAGAACTAAAGGTCTCAGATGTAGCTTTTAGGATAATAAATGGAATATAAAATAATAAACACAAAACAAACACACGGTTCTTGTTTAAGTGGGAGGATTACGGTTGGCCCAGTTTCAGAGCGAGGAGTCAGGGTGATTAAGGAGCCGAGCTGCCGGCACCGCGATGAATTATGGAGGACGAGGGAGCAACCGTGTGGGAGAGAGCCAATTTGCTTGTGAAAACTTTAAAAATGTATGCTAGAGTCCCTGAAGCGGAGTAGCTCAGGAGCAGGAGCCCTGCAGCAGCCGTCAGCCTTCCTGGAGGGGAAAGCTGACCCTGAGGAGACTGAGGCTGCCCACGCTGGCTCTGAGATGCCAGGTAAGACGCGGAAGGTTAGACCGATGCTTCAGCCTCCGCCTGCTGGCTGGGCTTTGGGTTCCTCTTCCTCGTTGAACAGTCAATCATTCTCTGGCACAGAGGGAACAACGAGCTCCCTAGGGCTTTTGCCAGGGTACGAGGGGTTCATCTGCCCATGCACCCCCTACTCTTCTTTAAGGAACTCATTTTTCTTGACACCTCTAGCGGGATCCTGTGCCTGCAACCAAGGTCCCGCGGTGGAGGGCTCCTGTGCTCGGGAGCACCTCCATACTGCAGCTCATGGGCATCCAGTTCCTTTTGCTGCGACTAAACTCCTGCAGGCTCTCTGCGTGCTCCGTCCCTCTGGCCTGCCAGCCTTCAACAGACCAAACGCTTGCACCCAGGGGCAAAGGGGACACAGTGGTGAAGCAGGCTACAGTCACTAGAAAATACACATGCCTATCTCAGCATGCAAGCAGATCAATGTCTAGAAATATATTTATCACATCCCAACTTCTGTTTTCATGATTAATGACATATTTTAAGTTACATAGTCAACATTACCTTATTTTACTATTGTATTCAAGAACACCCTGTCACTAGTGGGCTGTGCTTTTTATACCATCTTCAGATTTGTGAAACAACAGCACAGTGTTGAGCTTCCCGAGGTCCCCGCTGCCGGCTTCTTGCCCTGGTGTGCTTTGTTTCTGTTGTAACTGGGGAGCCAGGGTTTTACAGAATCACCAGCCAAAGCCCAGGGCTTGCCTGGTCTCCGTCCAGGTGTGCTCTTGATACTTTGTATCGCATGGGTTGATAACGGTGGCTCCCACCACAGGCTCCCATGGAGTAGCTTCTGAAATCCCCCCATGTTCCATCCGCTCACCCCGCCCTTATTGAGAACCACAAGCTTTTTATTACCCTTTTTATTATCCATAAATTTGCCATTTCCAGGCTGTTATGGAGCTGCACTTTTGTGGTTTATAACCCTTTCAGACTGTTTCTTTATAAAAAAATTTACAGGCACACATGTATGTGTTTGCACATGTGTGTTTCACATGTGTATATGTGTATACACATCCACATGCCATATGTGCATTGTGTAGGTTTGTGTGTGTACATGTGTATATGCATGTGGGTCCGTGTGTGTGTCTGTGTGAGCACGTGCATAGGTGTGTGGGTGCATGGGTGCAATCATGTGTGTGTGTGTGCATGTGTGTGTGTCCTGGTTTCATTTCTGATGTAGTGGTAAAATTCCCTGATAAGAAGCAGCTTAAGGGAGAAGGGTTTCTGTCTTTCTTACATATCTAAGATCTGTAGTAATGTCTGTTTTCTCACTTCTGATCTGGATTCCCTCGTTCCCTTGTCTGTTCTCTGTGCCCCATCCCACACATCAAATTTTCTAGACTGTTTTTAGTTTAATCAACCATGGCCGCTGTTTGGTGGTTTCCATTTCATTGATAATCTGCTCTGGTCTCTTGTTATTTTTTCCTTTCTATCTGGGTTAATTTGTTTAACTTTCCCAAACATTCTCAATATACAAGCTTAACTTACTAGCCTCTAGCAAGGTAGGACTCTTGGACAAGCTGGAGAGGCGTGGCCATTCCTCTTCACTACCTCAGTGAAGACATTGACTCTCTATGAACTGATGTGTCCACAACTGTATTGGTTCCTCTGGGCGTCCCTTTCTCCAAAACCTATAGGTCTTGGCTATTATTCTCAAGGCCCAGTAATAGTAACTGTGTCTTCCTTTCTCAAGACAACACTAATAAACTATAGAAACAGCTCTCCAGCATCTTACTCGGGTCTACTCAAATGGAGAAACCAAGTCTGACCTTGATAATGACTGGGGTTTCCCCCCAAATCTTCGCATAGCTGATCTGTGGGAGCCTGTGCTGGGGGAGCGTGGCGCTGAGGCAGGTCCTTGGAACTGCACTACACATCTGGCATTAATGGTTCTTTGATCAGCACCCTCGGGTATACCTACCCACACTGTTTACAGAGTTCTCTGCTCCCCAGGTTTACTTTGATGCTGTGGATAGATCCACAGGGAAAGTGGTGGACGAATCCCTGATTTTCAACATTAGAGTCAGAGACGTGAATGATCACGCACCCCAGTTTCCCGAGAAGGAATTTAACATCAGTGTGAAAGAGAGTCACTCTGCAGGTGCGTTGGGTGTTCCACTGTGTGAGTATGCCTCTCTCTGCCCTGTGTGGCTCCCCTGCTTCTTGCTTTGATAGTGATGGGGACTTTGATCCAGGTAACTCAGGAAGGCTTTGCACTGCTCACATAAAAGGTCGCAGGCCCAGAGTCGCTGAAGGCTTTGCTCTCTGTTAGCTTCATTTTGTGTTGGCCGTGGAAGGATGTGGAAATTGTGCCGTCTGGAAGAGCAGGCATGTAAATGTAGCCTAACAACAAAGCCACACCTCGAGGGATAGAGATGGAGCCATGGCAGACTTACCAGGGGCTCAGCAAGTGTCTCATCTGCAGAACGATAGGGACATGACATTTGGCCTCTGGGTTTCAGAAAGTAAATCTTTACATGCCAAACTAATTTTCCTAGAAGGAGAATCTATTTTTATAACAAAAGCTGTGTTTAACATTGTAAAATAGTCTTTGTAAAATTCGAAGACCTGAAGCCATTGGAATAGGAAGCGTTTTCAGAAGTTTTAGGACTTTTTTCCTTTAGGTTTGACACGCATGTTTACCCGCAGTTGTGTTGTGTATGTTCATGCCTTGTCAGGTGTTCTATATGAGTGTCAATACACACTTACATATGTACTTTCTATGAGAGCAGGAAATGTACGTGTGTTAGTCCTTAAACGCTCATAGATGCTGGGTATCTTGTTCTGTCTGGGCATGCTTTCTGGTTTGAAAAGCTGGGTTGGGTCTGTGAGATGGCCCTGCTGGAAAAACGCTGCTAAAGCCTAAAGCTCCAAGGTCTAACCTGAAACTCCCGCGAAGGCAGCAGAAGAAAGCCGACTCCACAAACCTGTTCTGAGACCCCCACACATGCCCTGTGGCATGCGTGCCCCCATCATACAGACAAGTAGTAATATAAATACTCTCCTGCCACGTTTGCCTGCACATCTGGTACACTAGATCTTTGGTGGGCGAGTTTTGAGACGTCTCCTTGGTCTCCCGTGCTGACTGTTAGGAAGGTATCTGAGCTGGCCTGTGCTGCTCTCGGCCTCACTCGCGATGCTTACGCTCAGGGGAGAAGAGTGGCTGCTTCAGGCAGGTGGCGAATTGAAGAGGGCCACGAGAGCACACCAAGTGTTGTCTGTAATCTCGCCTGTGGCTGAACATTTTCACACATTTCTCAGCCTTTTCTTTTTTAATCAATGTCCCTTTCCTGTTAATATTTTTGCCATTTGCTTCCTGATCAAAGCTTGCTTCTTCTATGTGAAGAACACATACTTGGCACATGCATTTCAAGTGTTTATCACTCACTTTTAAATTTTTTCTGTACTTTTTTTTATACATTTAAAAACTTCATGTATCAGTTGTACCCCCGCCCTCTTCTGCAATATCAGTCCTAGCTAGAAGGCTCCTTAAAGTTTACCCTAAGTTAAATATCCACCTTTATTTTGCATAGTGTGTCTGTATGCTGATTTTTTCATTTAAATATCTCATCCATTCTGGTGTGTGCCCTGATGCCATTTTCAAAGGTTCTTCCCTCTCTTTACTTTGGCAAACAACCTTCAGCCAGCAATAACATTCTTAAAAACTTCTTTCTAGGTCAACCTGTTTTTCAGTTGTTAACGGTCGATTTAGATCAAGAAAACACTCCGAATTCTCAAGTCCTTTATTTCCTCGTTTCTCAAACACCATTACTGAGAGAAAGTGGCTTTCGGATTGATCTCATCAGTGGGGAAGTACGGCTCTCGGGATGCTTAAAATATGAGGTTATGTAGATTTTATTATTTGAATGCACCGGGGCTGGTGAGCTAGCTCTGTCAGCAAAGTGATTGCTGCCCTGGCAGGACACCCGGTTCCAGCCCCAGAACCCGTGTACACTAGTGCTGTGGCGGGGTGCCTGTTGTCCCAGAGCTGGGGAGGCAGAGAAAGGCTCCTCTCTAGGGCTTCCTGGCCAGCCAGGCTAGCCAAATGGTGAGCTTCGGGCTCCATGGGAGACTCTGAATCAAGAATGAAGGTGCACAGTGCCTGAAGAACACCCAGGTTAACTTCTGGCAATGTACACACACACACACACACACACACACTCACACACTCACATCCAGAGTGTTGTTTATGCCTCAGCCCCAGACTGGGGTCTGTATTTGCAATTGGGAGTCTTCTGTGGTTAAGCCTTGCTATAGAAATTGCTAGAAAGACATGTCCTTGTTAATATTTTCCTCCCCTGTGTTTGTGGGGCTTAACATTCCTTTCCCTTCCCATGTAGACTGCTCCTTGGTTCACGCTGATAGTCAGAGCGACAGATTGTGGAGAGCCATCCCTGTCATCCACGGCCACCATTCACATCATTGTGGAGGAAGGCAACAACCACATGCCCACATTTGTGGAAGACCATGTAAGGCATAGGGTGCCTGAAATCTAAGCCCTCTACAAAGGTCCCCAAGACCTAGGCTTATGTACTTCTCCTGGGTCATGAGAAAGTACATACAATACTCCAAAGTAACCTAAAATGGAACTGGGCAGTCCACCTGGGGTAGAGAGATAGCCCCATCTGTTAAATATTTGCTTCCCGCGTGTGAAGGCCTGAGCCTGACACCCACCACTCATATAAAACTCTGGGCATGGTGCTGTCCACTGAGGCCAGGCAGCAAGATCCATGGGGTCCATTCACAGCCTTCCTTGCCTAATTGGTGAGTCCTAGATCTCAGTGGGAAACCTGTCTCCAGAAGCAAGTTTGGAGCCATCAAGATGGTACAGGAGCTTGCTGCCCTCCTGACGGCTTGAGTTCCATCCCTGGAACACAGAAGGATAGAACTGATACTTTCACAGTGTGTTTGCGCGGGGGAAGGAGGCTCCTACATATGTATGTTCCTGCACACACAAATTGATCCCGAGAGGAGTTTTCCTTGATGACCCAGTCGACAGCCTGTACCCGTCCTGGATACTCGAAGCCCTTTGTTCATTCATCTGCCTCGTGGTGTTCTACTTAGTGAACTTGTTTATTCTAGTTCCTGCCTGACCTCCTCCCCAAACACAGGCATTCCATTCTCAACTCCTTGGGAATGTTATTATTATTATTATTATTATTTTACCAGTGCATACTGACTGTTGCATTAATGAATCAACCAATTAATTTTAAAATGGGTTATTTAAATGTTTTAATGACATAAACCAACATGGAATGTTTTCAGTGAAAGCTTCTCTTCCAAAAGTTTATACCAATGACAAAATAATGTTCCAGTTAAGCCCGTGTCAGAATCCTTCCCTGGTTTAGGAAAAATCTATGCACTCAAAAGTAAGCCTGGAAAAAAAAATACCTCACTGTCTTGCCGTGCTTGCTTAGAGACTCTCTACAAAAACTACTGAAAAATGAGGTGTTTCGAGGAACTATGTGTGTGCTGGAAAGATGGTCCCCTTGATCCAAATAAATCTCTCCCCATTGTGGAAGAGCTAGGATACTTACGACACGTGGGCGAGGCTGTGCATTGCATCTTAAAAATTCTCAGTGGAAGAATGCACTGAGTTGGACTGAAGACTCTCTTTAAACTTATCCAGCCTTAGGCACAGAGTCTTAGGGAATGCCGTTCATAGGGAGGAGCATGCTCCCGACTTCATGGCGTCCCTAATATAACTGGAGGAATTCAAATGCTTGAAGGTCAAAGGTGTCCTGATGAGGACCCAGCCCTTCCCCAGCCCCCCATCTCTGCCCTCTTCTCTATGGTGTGTCTTTGCATCTGTGATGTGGACATGATGATGATTTCTTTCAGTATGAGATTCAGATTTCTGAAGGTGAAGTCGCTTGGGGCGTGTTGGATCTCCCTGTTCAAGACGGAGACTCCCCATTTACACCAGCTTGGAGAGCACAATTCCACATATTGGACGGCAACGAGGAGGAGCATTTCGACATCATGACTGACCCTGAGACCAACCGAGCGGTATTAAATGTTATCAAGGTAAAGTCAGGGTCAGGCGGTGGTGGATACCGAGGTCCCCATCCGGAGGACAAGCCATAATGACTAAGGGGCTAGTACCTGCTAAGGGATAACTGTGTGCGGAATGCATAGTGTGCCCTGTGCCACCCTTAGAAGAACGCAGGACCATCTGAGCCCTTTGTGTGGAGGCTGAGGGCTCCTCCTGCAGTAACAAGAAGCAGACATTTTATGCTATCAAGATCTTTGACACCTTTTGTTATTGTTGTTGTTACAGACAAAATCTACCACATTCACATAAGGCTGGAGTTTTTATTATTTCTTTTCCTGATGTGATGAAAAGCGAACTTTAAAATATATTTATTTTTTGGGCCAGGGTCTCAAACATTGCAGATTGGCACATTATGTGGTAGAGGGTTCCCTTGAGTTTCTCATCTGGTCTCTAACTCTAGGGTGCTGGGATTATGACATACACAACCATACTTGCTTTATGTGGTGCTGGGGCTCGAACCCAGGGCTTTGTGCATACTAGGCAAGTGTGGGACTAGTTGGGCCACAGCCCCATCCTTTAAAATGTTTCTCTAATGAAAAGTTCTTCTTTTAATCTCCCGGGTTTAAAACATTTTTGTCACGACCACCCTCGACCCGCAAGGATGACGCGCGACACCGGAGCTCTTCTCACTGCAGTTTTATTCAGGACTTTTTACAATCGAAGATATATCTCTCTCTCTGGGCAAACCTCCCCCAGCCCTTAAATAGGCCTGGGCTACCAACCCTGAATAGCCACGTGGGCGCCGTTCATTGGTCCACGCTCACGCAAGCAGCCTGCGATCATCGCGTGATGATCGTAAGAGTCCAGCCTCAGCCATATATGGTGTTGTTTTTCACTGAGAGCACTGGCTTTCGGATAGAGGAGGGCAGAAGCCAGCGCCATCTTTAAGGCGTGGTTCCACACAGCTCTCTACACATTTTAAACCGTTGAAGTGTAAATATTGGGGCATTTGTGTGGGTTGTGATGGGTGCTGAGCTCAGGGAAGCTGGCCCTGGAGGAGGATATTATGACCATATTTTATGGTGAGGAAATCAAAGAGCAGAGAGATCCTTTACATAAAGTCATAGCTGAGAAGAGTGGGCTTGACAGGGGCAGGTGGGCGCTGATGCTTTTAGTCTTTGTGGCTTTCAAGGAGACCTAAGAATGGCCAGCACCTCCCGCACAGAACAGCTACCTTGACTGGAAGGGCCGGCCAGAGTCAGTGCCTCTGGGTAGAGTCGGGATTCTGCCTGTCAGATGAATAAAGTCCAGGAAACGTTCAGGAGCCGCAGACCACACTGTGAATACCAAGTATCTGACAACCCGCTGCACAGTTGCCTGCCATTGAGTTTGTCACCCTCCTGGCTTCTGAGTCCTTCCAAGTCCCAGGCTACTTTGTACCCTGAGTAGCTATGATCATTAGTATTTATATTTCTCCAAGTTCCTCTGATTTCTTTTTCTTCCTGTGGCACGGTTAAGACTTGAATGTTTCATGAGTTCCGGGTTTTCTTGCATTTTTCATCACCCTCTGAGGGAGGGTGGCTCTGTGTGGTCCAGTGAAAGGGAGCTGGCTTTTGATCACCTCCTCCCACTGCTGGGTTTCTGATGACTCTGCTAAGCGTCCTTCAGCCAGGGGAGCAGTGGGCACTAATCAAGCCCTCTCTTACCTCGACAGCCTTTGGATTATGAAACTCAAGCAGCCCACAGCCTCGGCATTGTTGTGGAGAATCAGGAGCCGCTCTTCTCTTGTGAGGAGGGCCAGGCACAGCCATCGACGAAGGCCATGGCCAGCACCACTGTGAGCGTGCAGGTGGTGGACACCAATGACCCACCAGCCTTTCATCCCAGGAGCTTCATAGTCAGTGAGGAGGATGGAGCTGGGCCGGGCATCCGGCTGGGAGATTTCAATGCTACAGACCCGGACAGGGTCACCAGCCAGATAAGGTGGGCACAGAGAAGCAGGCAGCAAGGCTGGCTGCAGGGTGAGGACTGTTGGCCACCTGGCTGTCAGAGAAAGTTGCTGAGACTGTTTCAGTCCCAGGAGTAAAAATGTAAAGCTACCTGGTAAACTGGTTGGACTAACCCAGTTAGCACCCTCACCCTATAGCACCCTCCTGGAGTCTCCCAACTTATCCCTCCCTTGACCCTTCAGAGTCTCTCTCTCTTTTTTTTTTTTGTACAAAAATGTTTTGTGACATGTTTCTATGTCTCTCTTTGCCAGATATCCTAGCTCTCTTGCTTCTGGATAAATACTCTTAATAATATTTATTGTTTTAAATGAAATACTTTAGTCAAATCTTTTTAATGAGTTGTATATGTGTACCACTTTAAGAGTTCAGTCCTTGGCACTGAATACATTCATACACCACCTAGAATCTGTGTACCCAGTAAAGCCAACTCCCTAGGCCCCGAGTCCCCTTCCCCAGATCTCCTTCCCCAAGCCCCTCCCTTCAACCTCTTTCCCAGTCTACTTCCTACTTCCCTGGCAGCCACCACTCTCCCATCGGTCCCCATGTCTTGACCACCCCAGAAATGGAACCCTACAGTGTGACCTCAGACCCTGCTTTTATGCCAGGGTAGAGGTGGCATTCAGAGACCACAGTTGTTAGTGTTTTCTCTTTCTAATGTCCTTCGGTTGAACTTCGTTATTTTTCATGCCCAAATCTGTTTTTGGTCTCAGATAATCTATGGATGAACTCATGAGTTTCTACTCCTGGCTTGTGAACACCATAAAACCACAGGGACTTCTAGAACCTTCCCTAATTGTTAAAGTTGTGCACAAGAAAACGGTCTCTTTAAAATCTATGACCCACTGGCTATCCACGAGGGATTACAGTGGGCCCTGCTGAAAGCATTTTCCCAGATGAGGAAGACGAAACCTGTGGAGAAGCTGCCCTTCTCTGGCCCTTGCTCTGCTGAGCTTCATGCTCCTGGCTTGAGTACAGGAATCCCTTACTGTGGTCCCTCCAGAGGCACAGTGGTTGGCAACCTGATATGGTTCCAATGGATGCCATTTGACGCCAGTCACTCTCAGAAACCCCGAAGTGTCCTGCCAAAGTGATGACTAGGAAGATGATCTTCAAGGGAGAGAGTCCTTTAGGATCTGCTACAAGAGGGTGAAGACCCACGATTCCGAGGCACACTGTGCTGAGTGGGACGCCGCCCTCTGCTGATACTCACAGACTGGTCTGCTCCTGCTCCAAGTGTTTCCCCAAGGCAGGCTGAGTTACACTTAGGCTAGCGCTCAATTGTGCCTTGCTTACTGTCCAGAGGTTCCGTCCATTATCATCATGGCAGGATGGTGTTGGTCAAGTAGCAGACGGTTCTACCTCTGGATCCATAGGCACTGGAGGAGAGAAATCCTCTAGGCCTGTCTGCGCTTCTGAAGCCTCATTTCCACTCCCAGTGACACACTTCCTCCAGCAAAGCCAGACTTCCTGATCCTTTCAAATAGTAACACTCCCTGGTGTCCAAGCACTCAAATCTATGAACCTAAGGAGGCCATTTGTATTCAGATCACCACAGGAGTTCTGTGATATATTTTGATTTGTCATTAAAAAGATATGAACCCTCTATAAAGCTGGAGATGGTCTTGAACTCATGACCTCCTGACTCCACATCCCAAGTGTTCGGGTGACAAGTATGCACCACCCTGGCTGTGACTTGTCTTCCGGTAAAGTTTTCTAAATTTAAAAATTGTGTCTGTGTTCCTTCTACAAGATACAAACTGGTTCACGATCCAGCAGATTGGGTGACCGTGGATGAAGAAACAGGAGTGGTCACCACCAAGCGGCAAATAGACCGGGAGTCTCCTCACGTGAATGGCAGCTTTTACACAATCCTTGTCCATGCGGTTGACAGTGGTGAGTACTGAGACAAAGCCGGAACTCACAGTGGTGACTCCAGCCTCTAAGGGAGGCCATTTTCAGCATCACTGAGGAAATTATAAAATAAACCTTGTTTTCACTTTGCCTTGATGCTGGAGATTATTTTTGATAATAACTCCTGAAATGGTAAGCTAGGGACCAATTCTGCTGAAAGAGGGGCAGTATTCACTCGGCAGAGACAATTAAACCAGCGAGGAAGCTGCCATCAGGCCCGCCATTTTCATCTGTTCAAAAGCTAACGCAGTAGCGCTTTGTCAAGCCCAACGACGTGTGATAAATATTTAGCAGCTTCCTATACCTGGGATGGCTCATAAGCCACAGCAAATGCGACTGAGCGGGATGCATTTGTCATAAACCAGGACGAGTGGTTTTAAAAACATGCCTTAGCGCATTTCTCCAGATTCCCACAAGGCTGCATCTGAGAACATTTTCAAGTAGCATTAAGAATTGTACCTAAAGACATCTGTGATAAAAGCCCAGGCTCCAAGGACCGTGGGCCTTCCCAACACACTTGCATGATTATCTGTCAGTGAAGCAAGACCCTAGTCGATGTCCAGGGAAGAGAAGTGGGCCAACCTGAACTCTCGGGTGTGACGATTCGGTTGGGGATGGTTGCTTGATGGCCATGACTTGTTTTTAATTTTAATTTTAATTAGAAAAGATGATTTTTAAATCATCATAAATTTCTCCCATTCCTCCCTCCTTTGTGCTCCCCAGCTCTTGTTATTTCCATCAGAATAACTCAGAGATCATGTGTTGAAGTACAGAGATCAATGAGTGTGTTCTAGAGAGAAGTGGGGGAGGGGCCTCAAGGGATAGAGTGGACAGCAGCCATAGGGCCCATTGAGGAGGAGAGCATATCTATGGGGTAAGGAGAGTGGCCAGTGGTCAGAGAGGCCACCCCTAACATCCACTTTTAAGTGGGCTTCATGCTATTCCTAAAGTCTCTAAAATACACTTTCCTGAGGGATGTTCCCTCCCTGATGATTGGCAGGCTCTTTACCAGATTTGTAATATGATCTGTAGTAGATTATTACCAGGTAGTCATAATCTTTCAGACAGTTCTGTTTGGTTGCCGTGTCTTCACCTGGGGCCAGAGTCCAGAGTTTCAGTACCCAGTTTTGTCAGCTGCTGAATTATGAGGGGAGAGCCACCCTCAGTGACACCCAAACCTGCTAACACCTGACCAGTCAGTCACCGAGCAGATTCACAGGGGTTTCAGCATCCCTTTGCCAGCTTCCCCAGTACAACACCTTAAAGGCTGCGTGGTCCACCATCACAGGCAGGAACTGCACGGACCCCATCTTTCCTGGGGATCCCACATACCACCCTTTTACAGACACTCGCTTTCCCTTAACATGTAACATGACTGATAGGACATACTAGTACACTCTACCTCATCTACAAAGGACTCAAGATAACGACAAGGGTTTGGTTGCTTTTTCTGGATGGTCTGACTTTTCATATAGGTGAGAAACAGACTGAGCACAGACCTGGGTGGTTCCTGACATGGGAAGAGAAATGGCTGGATGTTTCAGTGGGTGGATTCGTCCTTGGCACACCTGAGCATGGTCATTTACCAGGCCTGTGTGCACAAGGAGGGCTCTCTGAATGGATGCACCAGGCCCAGAAGGCCCTCCTACCTGCTCCCTCTCAGAAAACAAATGAGACGGGGGCGTGGAAGAGCAGTCGTCCCAGTGCAGGCTTGAGAAGCGGGGTGGAGAGTAGTCTGTCTCACAGGAAGGGCACCCCTGTCTTCACAGGTCAAGTTGTGATGGGGTGATGGGTGGGAGGACCCCTGCTTTCCTGCTCCTGGGCAAGCTGGCCCTCTTCTGCCGTTTCTGTGAAGGATTTAACTGGCTACTGCTTTTCCTTTGCAAATCAGGTTCCTGTCCAACCTCCTGGGTCCCCTTAGCACACGAATTTTGTAATTCAAATAGAAAGGGAGGCAGAGGAAGGAGGATGCAGCACAGGCCTCTTCCCCACAGGAGGACAGGCAGAAAGAAGCAGGGATGCCAGGCCAGCCTGCCTTTGTTTGCTCTAAGGCTCAAAGCTGGATTAAAAGGCGGTTCTGTTTCTCCCAGTTAAGATACTGCTGGGTTTCATTTGCTTGCTTGATTTTCTCTTAAGTGATTCATTTATTTATTCATTTAGTCACAATTTTATTAGTTCCTTGAGAATTCTGTATAATGTATTTTGATCATGTTTGCTCACCTCCATCAAGTCCTCTCAGATGCCACCCCCTCCCCTACACACCCAACTCTGTGTTCTCTTCTTTTAAAAACCCATCGGGAACAGTTTGTGCTGCCTGTGTTTTTCTGTGTGTATACTCGTCGTGTGTGTCTGTGTGTCCCTGTTCACTGGAGGGTGGCCGACCAACCAGGGCCACACCCTGACTGAAAACTGACTGGCTCTCCAGAGAGCTAGCGGCTGTTGCAAGCCCTCCTGGTTCAGGAGCTGTCGCACTGCTGGGTTTTGGTGAGTTCATTTTCATTCTCTCACTCCCCTGTTTTAACCTCCTCTCTTATCCCTGGTTGCTCTCCCTTCCAAGGCCTCCCACCGCTGACTGGCACAGGGACCCTGGTGCTTTTCCTGTCTGACATCAATGACAACGCTCCGACTCTCCAGTCTCATTCTCGACACTTGGAGATCTGCGAGTCCGCGGGGAACCAGCCCCTGCTCTTAGAGGCCGAGGATGGCGACCTGGACCCCTACTCCGACCCCTTTACTTTTGACTTGGACTCTGCCCAGGGAGATGTAGATGGTACTTGGATGCTCAGGACGAAGCAGGGTGAAGGTTTGTACGGGTTAGGAGCTAACACAGATGGCAACAAGTGATTTAGGGTAGGGATATTGGGGCACACAGTCTCAGGTGACCCTTGGGGAACCTAAAGATCAGAGTGTGTTGCTTGGGAGGCCAGCCAGGATTACTTACCAAGTCTCAGAAAGGATTCTGGGCACAAGGACTGGGGTGAGCTTGTCTGGATGGAGTGTTGCATGCTTGCTGTCTCTCATGGCTTTCCTGATTCTATGGAAGATGACTGTCTGTGCCCTTCTGTCCCCCAATTCTCATCTGGGTCCTGGTCCTCATAGAGAACAGCAGCCGTGACCATATGCATGATTGCTGTGAGTTCTAGAGCTTGGGACAATATAAAGAAATCTCTATTTGCCCTGGATAGAGAGGCTGACAGACCAAAGAGAGAACGCCATCCCAGTTCAGCTTGGAGAGCTGGGGTTTTTACAGGGGTAAGGATGAGTCCGAGGCAGCTAGCTTTTCATCAGGGCATCTCTGGGCAACCAAGAGGCAGTTGTACCCGATGTACAACTCCCAGTCAACTTGTATCTCTTACACAGCCTGCCAGTCCCCAAGATCACATAGTGGGGCAGGAATCTCAGGTACGGGTCTGGAGACCCCTTCATCACCATAGACAGACCACCGCTCTGTCCCACTTTACCCCATTGCCGGGCCAAGGTCTAAAGTCCCTGGTGGGTCACTGCTCTTTCTGTTTCCTGATGACAATGAGTGTATTATGTCTGGAGGACCTGTCTCTACTGCAGTTGTCCACCTGACCATGGTCATGGTAGGTTGTGAACATGTAGTTGCCATCAGAAGTGAAACTAGTCTTGGGACTTCTCTAATATTGCCTACGGCTCCTTCTGCCAGCAGCAATAATGGGGTAGCTACAAGGATGGAGGCCTTGCTCCACACTGCTATGGACAGAAATTCCCTTCTCCCCTAGGGACCTTCATTTATGCAAACCCAGGATTCTTCACTTTATCACTGAAAAGACTTTCAGGGTGAGCCAGACTGAAAGGCAGCTGGAGTTTATTACAATCAGAGAAATAGGCTCATGGGCGAGTATAAGCTATACCCAAGAGTGGGTGTGGGTTTCTCAAGGAAGAGTCCCAGTTAAGTACATTTATATGGGTGTAGGCAGAATCCTGTGGTTGCAGGAGGATCCTGTGTATGTAGACAGGGTTCTGTGTAAGTAGGGTCCTGTGTGTGTAAGCAGGGTCCTGTGTGTGTAGACAGGGTCCTGTGTGTGTAAGCAGGGTCCTGTGTGTGTAGACAGGGTCCTGTGTGTGTAGACAGGGTCCTGTGGGTGTAAGCAGGGTCCTGTGGGTGTAAGCAGGGTCCTGTGGGTGTAAGCAGGGTCCTGTGGGTGTAAGCAGGGTCCTGTGTGTGTAAGCAGGGTCCTGTGGGTGTAAGCAGGGGCCTGTGTGTGTAGACAGGGTCCTGTAGGTGTAAGCAGGGTCCTGTGTGTGTAAGCAGGGTCCTGTGTGTGTAAGCAGGGTCCTGTGTGTGCAGACAGGGTACTGTGGGTGTAGGCAGGGTACTGTGGGTGTAGACAGGGTCCTGTGTGTGCAGACAGGGTACTGTGGGTGTAGGCAGGGCCCTGTGGGTTGGGTGGGATCCTGCATGTGTAGCGAGTGGTCCCATGTGTGTAGCGAGGATCATGAGGATGTACACAGGATCTTGTGAGTGTAGACCAGATCCTGTAGCTTTTCTAAGTTGCTTGTTCAGATAACACAATTTATAGTAAGGTTTAAAGGTTACAGACTTTTCTTTTGTCAATAAAGCTGTAAAGTAGGGTTACAAGGAATGTTGTTTATTGTGCTAAAACCTCAAGGATCATTTGGTCCCTAAGCTAACACAGCTTATCTGTTATCCTCATTTGGGGGTCTTTAGGAAGACACCCCATCTGTAGGCAGTTTGACTTTATCAATGGTATCTAACAGAAAAGGCCACCCAGATCCTGGGACAAAGGGCCTCTTTTCTTTCCTATATACTCCCTGATTTTGGATTTTCTATCTTGTCCCATTTCCATGCAGAGTCTTGGTCCTGGGGGGAAGCAAGGAGATGCACATGGGCCAATGAGCCTGTTCATGTCTTCCTGCCTTTGCAGGTTGTTCTGCTGAGCTCGTGATGCTGAGAAGCCTCCCGCCCGGGGATTACTTGGTGCCACTATTCATAGGAGACAGACAGGGCCTCATGCAGAGGCAGACGGTCCACGTGAGGGTCTGCTCCTGTCCTAGTGGATCCAAGTGCGAGACTCTCTCCAACATGAGTCTTCTGGTGTGGGCCTTGTCCCCTGTCTGTGCAGCGCTCCTGGCTCTGGCAGGTCAGTGCCTCCTGGGAGCTCAGGGCCTCTCACTGACTGATGGACACCTAGACAGGCTCTGCGTGGGTGGAAGGAGGATGAACTCTGGGTTTGTTCAGGTTGAAGGTTGCCAGACACACTAATTGGCCAGAATTCAGTTTCCATCAGCAGGCAATAATGTAAACAATGGAATCCACAGAGGAACATGGGTCCAAGGGTGAGCATATGTTTGTAGTAACCATGGTTACAGAGGCACACAGGTGTCTAGGTTCCTGGGTTTGACTAAGGTTAATAAGGGCACTAGTTATTTAAAAAAAAAAAAAAAAGAGTATTCCTGGCCAGTTAATACTAAGCAGTGAGTTCAGCACGAAGTGTTAGCATCTACCTGAGCCCCACACACTGCTCAGCTCCTAAGATGATTTAGATGGAGCCTGACTCTGTCAGGTGGCTGCTGAGTGGATGTGAGCGGAACCTGGTTCCCTGAGGCCTCTGACAGGGGCGAGCTTGCTCCTTCCTTTCTGTTGTACCACAGCCGCTCTGCTTTCCCTGCTGCGGTGCCGCTTTGAGTTTGGACCCAAGAGGCTCGGAGGCGTCATCCCAAGTGACAATGGCCACCAGACGCTGATTGTGTACAATGAGGAGAGCCAAGCCCTCTCAGCCCAGGTAGGGACTGTGGGGCCGAGTGTTGCACGGCAGCGATGTCAACAGCAGAAATCCATAGAGCACACGGGGCATAGATTAACTTCCTTCATGTGTGTGTGTGAGTGCCTGCATGTATGTGTGCACACCAGGCATGTGTACTCCCTGCAGAGACCAGAAAAGAGTATAAGATCCCCTGGAACTGGAGTTATGAGTCGATGGTTTGGGGCCGCCGTGTGCATGCTGGGAACTGGACCTGGATCCTCTGACGAGCAGCCAGTGCTCTACACTGCTGAGCCATCGCTCAGGCCTTATTTCATTACTCTTATTCACGCTTGAGTGACACACGAGAAAGCACCGCTCCCACAATTGCATGTCACAGCCAGACGCGTTCGTGTTTCCCACCAGTGGTTCTCAGCTATGCTCAGTTCTTCCCGAGGGAACACTTGGCAATGCCTGGAGCTACTTTGGATGCTCACAATTAGAAGATCCTATGAGCCCTTGATGGCCTGTGCCCAGGGATATAGTCAAATATCACCCAACACAGAAGTGTCCCCAGTGTTGACGTGAGAAACCAAGCTCAGGAGAAAACAATTCTGCCAGGTTGAGGATTTCTGGGTGGCGTTGCTTTGCTCGCTGGTGAAATGTGAGCTAGCTTCTCTGTCTGGCACGGTCAGTCATCCTGTAACAGAACTACCGCTCCATCCTCCTGTAACACAGAGGGCGAGAAGAGGTCCCCCTGGTTTTGCAGGGACAAGGCTCGACTCTCTTTCTGCCTTTACCTCTTACTAGTTTGGTGTATTTGAGCTCGCATTCCCATTTGTGGCCTAAGGGATGGAGTTTGCTCCCCAGGTACTGAATTGAAGGACAGTACTTAAGGAAGCGCCCAACACAACCATAGCCTGCAGGGAGCCAGCACCAGTGTAGGCTGCTCTGGGATGGGTCACATGAGCAATGGGATGATGGTGTCATGAACTCTCCTGTCTGTCTTCACTGAGAACTAGGAGTGGCTGATACAGGAAGCAGCAAAAATGTCGAGGAAATCCTGTCCTTTCGGGCCATTGGACATGCCCTGTGTTACTTATTCTTTGCTGACACTAAACACTCAACAGAAAAGATCTTAAGGCGCACTGTTGTTCGTTTGTGTAGTTTTTTTTTCTTTTCTTGAGTCATGATTCAGGAGACTTAACCCATCACAGTGAGGAACACGAGGTGAGGAGCGAGTGGGTCCTCGGTGGCGGGAACATATAGGAATGCCTTCTTCATGGTAAGAGAGCGCAGGCCAAAATCCACAATGATGCTACGGCCCTCAAAAGCCCACCCAGTGACCCACCTGCTCCTGCTATGTCTTTCTCCCCAGAGATTCCATAAGTTTCCCCAAATAGTGCTGAGAAACGAGTGTTCTACACTAGCATCTTTAGTGCTCTGAGAGCTGAGACCCAACCAACCGCACTGGTGAGCAACGGTTAGGTTATTTTGCTGGCCCTGGGTTTTCATATATAAAGTGAGGTCCAGTTTCCACTCCCTTGCAGTTTATTGGACAATTTAATCAAAGTCATGCCCTCAGCTGAGCACTGACGGGCACTCGGTAAATTCTGGCAGCTGACCCCATTGGTTCTTAACATCATTTCAGCATGCGTATGCCCGTTTGGCTGTCCATCTCACCTGACCATGCCAGCCAATCCAGCCTCTACACCAGGGGCATTCTATTCTTTGGGGGAAAGATTCCATCTAAGATGCCACTCCCCCACATTGCCACATTCTACTGCTGAGATGATCGCTGGGGTCCTGTGGATGCCTGCCTGTTTGTGGGGAGGCCAGTGGTCCCACTGAGGTACCCATCAACACTGAAGTTCCTGGGGTGATTTTTGCTGAGTAAGGATAGGATGAGACTCGAGGGGCTGTTGCTGGTGATTTTGAGATCCGGGGTCTCATGGCATAATGTGATATAAAACCGGCACAGCAGGAAGTTCACCCTCTTACCCAGCCACCGAGAATGGCAGACAGTAAACATCCGCTCCCCAGATGCCAGAATAAAAGGCTCTTCCCCAACAGCCCTGCTGTCCTGTGTTTTAGGTTGCATGGTTCTTTGCTGATTTTTATGACTACCCTCTGACCATGGTCGTATTTCCTCCTCTGGTTTTCACAGATGCAGCCAACTGGGGGCGGCCAGGTGCCTGCTCTGTCCTTCAGTGCAGCTGCGGCCCATGCCAAGCCAGATGTGAAGGTAACACCCCTCTGTAGATGCTGTCTCCTGTCGGTTCTGCAGGAGAAACACACTGGCTGCTTCTCCGGCCCACATGTCACGAGGTTTCTGGACAAGGAACTGGAGGGGGAAGGGTTTACTCACCATTCAGTTCAGTGCAGTTTAGAGCTGCTTACAAGCCCGCCCTGGCTTCCTTTATCTAAGCAGCAGGTGCCTCCAATTCTGAAAGTCTCAACTGACTCTGGGCTGCGGAATTTCAGGGAGGACCAGGATCTCTGCTTACTCTGTTCATTCAGCCCTCCTAGTCAGGGCGGTCTGACTTGTAACCATAATTACAACCTTGGTTTCTGGGAAGACATTGCTTTCTCTTTCATTCTTTAGTCTGGAAGTTTCTGAGATCAGGGCTTTATCTAGGTCTGCCTAAACCTGTGGTGTGCACTGTGCGTGTGTAGTCCCACTGAGTTCACACTAGAACTACAGCAGGGAGGGGGGACTATGTGGGTATTAGTTGCTTTTCTGCGATAAAATGCCATGAGCCAAGCCAACTTACAGAGGGAAGAGTTCAGTTTGGCTTAAGGTCCCAGAAGGAGAGTCCATCATGGCACAGAGGCACGGTAGTGGTGAGAGCCGAGAGATCACACATTGATCACACACAGGAAGCAGAGGGGCATCTGAAAGTGGGGTGAGGATATAAACTCTTGAAGCCCAACCCCAGTGACACACTTCTTCCTGCAAAGCTCCTTCCTGAATGTGCCATAACCTCCCCTAAACAGAAGCGGTAGATGAAATCTATGGAGAGCATTTTCATTTAAACCACCAAAGTACTGGTCCCTACTTTACAGGGGAGAAAACTGAAGCCCTTTGGTTGCAAATTTTTGGTGTCCCTGGGTTCCCTTCCCAGGATCCTGCACACACTAAGCACATTCGTAATGATGGTTAGATCAGCCTCTGTGCCCACTCTCTCAGAGCTGAGGAGCCACTTGGGACTGTTTGCTAGTTCTTTGATTTCTGTGGCAAAGGAGATATCATCAAGTCAATGTCAAGATCCACACAAATTTCCTTTATGGTGTGTGTGTGAGTGTGTGTATGTGTGTGTGTGTGATATGTGTCTGTGTGCTTGAGGGTACACATGTGTACACTGTGGTTAGAGGCCAGAGGTCAACCTCAGGTGTCTTTCTTTAGGATCTATCTCCTATATTTGTTTGTTTGTTGAGTCAGGGTCTCTCTCTGGGGCCGGAGCCTTATTTAGGCTAAACTGGCCAGGTGGCAAGCCTAAGGGATCCTCTGCTTTCCACCTATCTCCCCAGGGCTGGGAGCCAGACAGACACCACAACTTCCAGCTTTTTAACTAATGCCAGTGCTTGGGATTGAACTCAGACCCTCACGCTTGTGCATTCAACTGAGGTATTTCTCCAGCTCACAAGCTTGATCTTCTGATGTAGGAGTGTCATATATCAATCTGTTGATTTCATTGGTTAAGTAATAAACACACTGCTTGGCCTCATAGGTTAAAGCATTGGTGGGAGGAGTAAACAGAATAGAATTCTGGGCGGAAGAGGAAGTGAGGTCAGACTCTGCTCTGCTTCTAGAGAGACTCGACAGCTCTGCGCTGGAGCAGAGACACCAGGATGGATGGAGGCTAGAATCTTCCCGGTAAGCGCACCTTGGGGTGCTTACACACATCATTAGAAATGGGCTAGTCCAGGTGCGAGAATTAGCCTAAAAGAGAAAAAAATATCATGGGCCAAGCAGTTCTTAAATGAATACAGTTTGTGTGTTGTTATTTCGGGCATGAGCTAGCCAAGCGGCCAGGGTGTTGGGGAAGCAGCCCCGCCGCCGATCCTATTTCAACAATTTTCTTTGAAATTTTGCTTTCTTATTGATTGGAAAGTCTAAATTAAAATAAAGAGATTGTCTTAGTTAGATTTTTATTCCCATGAAGAGACACCATGACCATGGCAACTTATAAGGGAAACATTTAATTGGATCTGACTTACAGGTGCAGAGATTTAGTCCATTATGGTCATGGTGGCAAGCGGGTAGTGCTGGAGAAGCAGCTGAGAGTTCTGCAATACCTGCAGGCAGCAGAAAGAGAGACGCTGGGCCTGGCTTGAGCGTCTGAAACCCCAAAGCCCACCCCCAGTGACACACTTCCTCCAACAAGGCCACACCTCCTAATAGTGCCACTCCCTATGAACCTATGGGGGTTGTTTTCATTCAAACCACTGCAGAGATCATCACCTCTATCAGATCTCTTAAATCCAGACTGATCCATTTGTCACCGTCCTTCCTAGACCAACTCCATGTGCTCACTGATTTTAGGGACCTGTGTCAACCACATATGCTCTGGACTCCTTGTCTCACCCCTTAGGCTTCTCAGAGCTGTTGTGATTTTGCCCTTCTTTCCCTACTCCTATTCCTGCTCTGTTACCCTTGCCTCTGAGGATCTGAGCAAGGACAGTAGTTGGCTGGCTCCCTGCTGGGAAGAAATGATCATGTTGGAGAAAACCAGAATTTCTCCCTGGACCTTGGTAGGATCCTGCCATGAACAGACAAAGAGTCTTGTGCTCTAGAGAATCTGTTGAGTTACAGATGGTTGCTCTCAGCTGCAGTCACCTCCCCAGTGACAGGCAGATAGTTCCTTTGAGAGAGAGAGAGATCCCTTTGAGAAGATTCATAGTTACTTTATAGCAAACACACATAATGAAAATCCATAGGTGGAGTGCCTTCTGAAAGCCGTGCATCCCAACATTTTTCTATCAATTATCATTGCTTGTGTTGGTGGCTGTTGTTTGAGGGGTAGAAATATTTCAGCTGGCAAATTGTACAAGCTGAGGAACTGAGATCAAGCTCCAGGATCCATATAAAACAAACAAACATGGTAGTCACTTGTCACCCCATATTCTGGGAAGGCATTTACCCATGATAAATCTCTCTCTCTCTCTCTCTCTCTCTCTCTCTCTCTCTCTCTCTCTCTCTCTCACACACACACACACACACACACACACACACACATACACACACACACATGTTGATAGTCCTTATCAAAGATGACACATTTCAGACCTTCCACAAACAGAAGCATTTTCTAGAACCCATCTGAGGGCAGCAGAGCTCAGTCTCTAAGTTAAAGCATGTGAGTGAGCCTGCACTGCCGGCAAGCAGGACCCTGGTTCCCACTCTACAGTGTCTGTATTTACCCTGCATGCCAACTCTCGCTTTAGAGCCCTGCTTGGCAAAGTGATTTTTATAGAATATGTTTAAAGCCAAAAGAAGCTATAAGGTGAGGGTACCTGTGACTCTTCCAGGTCCCCCAGAGAACGACTCATATGTTCACAGCACATGCCAGAGCAAGTTAGCTAATTGTGCTCTCTCAACTCGAGTCTGGGGTACCCATCTCATTTGGACCTCACCAGTTACTATTTTTTAAAATTAGTAATTTTAAATAAAAGTTTTTTATTTAACTTTTTATAAATAAAAAATACTTTTTAATAAAAGTTTACTTTCTTGGCTTATGAGGGAGAAGTATTTAAGGCATGAAGAGCCAGGCCTCTTTGAAGGAGGAAGCCTTCTAAGACGGAACTCACGATGTGTGCAGGATCTTACTGTAGCCTTCTAAGACAGAATCACGATGGGTACAGGATCTTACTGTTGCCTTCTAAGATGGAATCACGATGTGTGCGGTATCTTACTGTAGCCTTCTAAGACGGAATCAAAATGTGTGCAGGATCTTACTGTTGCCTAGGCTGCACCTGAGCATAAGGATGTTGTTCCCTGTACAGAATCCCCCAGTGAGGGTCCAGCATTGAAGTCATGATCCCCTAGTCCTGCAAGGCTGGTATTGTAGACATGGAGCCTGTTCAGTGATCCAGCACAGGGCCTGTGCGGGAGTCACACTTGGACACCCGTGAAGGGTTTAGCCTTCTGCTGCTCCCACCTACTCAGTCTTCAGTTTTTAACCAAAGGGACCTTGCTATTTCTTTGTTCACCCAGACCCGTCATGCTGCATGGCCAGTCTTGCATTCTAGGGATTGAGTCCATTCACATGTTGAGGAAATGGCCATGACCCAGGGTGCCTCACTAGGTGTCTGAGAACACAAGGTCAGGTCTGACAGCCTCATGCCCCATTGCTACACAGCGTGTAAACCTTTGTGAGTGTCCTCATGTGTGCTTTCTTCAGTGAGTGTCCCCATGTGGGCTCTACAGTGAGTGTCCCCATGTGTGGGCTCTCTGCAGTGAGTGTCCCCATGTGTGCTCTACAGTGAGTGTCCCCATGTGTGGGCTCTCTGCAGTGAGTGTCCCCATGTGGGCTCTACAGTGAGTGTTCCCATGTGTGGACTTTCTGCAGTGAGTATTCCCATGTGTGGACTTTCTGCAGTGATTGTCCCTGTGTGGGCTCTACAGTGAGTGTTCCCATGTGTGGGCTCTCTGCAGTGAGTGTTCCCATGTGTGGGCTCTCTGCAGTGAGTGTCCCCATGTGTGGACTTTCTGCAGTGATTGTCCCTGTGTGGGCTCTACAGTGAGTGTCCCCATGTATGGGCTCTACAGTGAGTATTCCCATGTGTGGGCTCTCTGCTGTGAGTGTCCCCATGTGTGGGCTCTCTGCTGTGAGTGTCCCCATGTGTGGGCTCTACAGCGAGTGTCCCCATGTGGGCTCTCTGCTGTGAGTGTCCCCATGTGGACTGTCAGCTGTGAGTGTCCCCATGTGGACTCTCTACAGTGAGTGTCCCCATGTGGGCTCTCTACAGCGAGTGTCCGCATGTGGGCTTTCTGTGGTGAGTGTCCCCATGTGGACTGTCAGCTATGAGTGTCCCCCTGTGGACTCTCTACAGTGAATGTCTGCACTGCAGTCCATAGGATTCTCCCCTTCAGCAGTGAAGTGAGAGGTCATCTCAAGGACTCCTAGTCTTGCATTTAGCACTGTCTCTGGTTTATGTGAAATCAACAAAAGTTCATTCTTCTTAAATTTAAGGGTCATGGCATGTTCTTTGAGCCAAGAAGCATGAGAAACCGATCTTCCACCCCGGTAAGCATAGCTGTGCATGGTGCCATGAACATTACCTTGTACAAAACTACTAAAATATAGGTGGTTTGGGAGAGAAGAGTGGGTTCACAATATAGTCAATACCCAACACACCTAGAATAGAGTATGGAACATGGACCAGAAGTGGTTGACACAGGATGAGGGTGATGAGTCAGTCTTAAGGTGCCCAGGCAAGCATGAAGGTCTGAGTGTGTGGGGGGAGGGTGGGGATAGGCACCTCACCGGCCTGTTGTCCTAGCCAAACTGATGAGTTTAAGGTTTACTGAGGGACTGTGTATCAAAAAATAAACATTGAGGCCAGGGAGATGGCTCAGCAGAGAAAAGTGATTGCTGCCCAAAGCTAATGACTGCAGTTACCTCCCAGGAATCCATGGTAAATGGTAGGAGAGAATCAGATCCTGCAAGTTGTCCTCTGACCTCCATACACACTCTGTGGCCTAGACAGAACAATACTCACAGAAAGGCTTGTACGCATGTGTGCACACATGCACACATGAGCATGCATGCATGCACACGTGCGCACACACACACAGGAAATTTTGAAGATTAAAAAAAAGATAGAATGGCTCCAAACAATTAACACTAACTTCAAGCTTCCATGCATGCGTGCACATACATGCATGTACCAGAGACATGTATGTACCGAAGACATGCCTTCATTCACATACACAAAATGAGCAGTTAAACCTCAGGTTTCTAAGGATGTGAAGGCCCACAGGCATCAGTCCCTGCAAATTCATTTTGGCTGCTGCATTGCTGCATGCTTGCTCCAGCAGAAGTGTATCTGCACTTGTCTTTGCACTGACAGGCATTTTGAGACTCGAGCTGCTGGAGATGGGGTGGATGGGAGAGACCACCCGATCTATTCCTGCTCTGAGCCCCGTGTTAGCAGATTCCTTCTTTTCCACTGAAATCCACCAAGTGTCCATTCTTAATAAGACAGAAAAGTGGATGCTTTAAAGCCTTTCCGTGATGGGGTATCAACATAACTCACACTTATTGACCAGAGGGATGGATTCAAATAATGATTCTGCTGAAACCAGATACCACAGAAACGTGGGTGCTGGGGTGAATTTGCAGAAGTATGCTTCCTAATACCCAATTCTTCTCTCATTGGAAATTGTCCTTTGAACATCAAGAAATGTTTGATATGTTCATGGAATCATCCCAACTATCATCAGTATTTAAACAGCTTTGGTCATCCTCGGAAAACTCTCTTTGATTCATTAGATATGGAAAAAAATCCTAATTCAATTTCCATGAAAGCCAGTTGGTGTGGCATCCCAGACGGGGTTCAAAACGGTGAGCACCACCTCCTGTTATAATGCAAAAGTAACCTTAGAGAACACAGCTGAAATGATCTGCAAATACCTGAGATGAAATTAAACTTCTTTTGTTGAAATCCTGTTGAGCAGTCACAGACCTAGAGACATGGCCCGTGGCCAGTGGCAAAGAGCAGAGAGGTGCCGAGTCAGGAGAGGGCACTGTCCTGGCTGCAGAGGACTCTCCTGTAGCAAGGTGTTAGGATGCTAAGTGACTCAAGGCAAAACCAGCATGAGTTTTCTTTAAGAAGAAGCCACACTGACTAGATTAGAAAAGACATATGATAACCTGTGGTTCTATGTTATACAAAGCCTGCATTCCTCCCCTTCTTTGTGTGTGTGTGTGTGTGTGTGTATGTGTGTGTATGTATGTATGTGTGTGTGTGCGCACGCGCACATGCTCTGGTATGCATATGCCTGTGGACATCTATCAATGTCCAGATCAACCTCCATCACTTTTCCGCCTAACTCTTAAGGCTGGGTCTTTCTGTCAACCCAGAACTCACTGGCCTAGCTATTCTCGCTAGTCCCCTTGCTCTGGGGATGCCCTGTCTCTGCCCTTTGAAGCTATAAGTATGGGCAGACTGCTGTCCACACAGAATTCACACAAGTTCTGGAGATTTGAACTCTCATTGCTTCCTCGCTTGGCAAGTGCTTTAACCCCTGAGCCTTCTCTCCAGCCCCAGAGCTTGAGTCTGAAGGAGTCTCCTCAGAGAAGCACATGGGGGTAAACTGAGGACACAAAGCAATGTTGCCATTCCAATCAAGTGCTCCCAGCCCTGGGAACAGGCAGGCAGTGTACCCAGGACTGTGGGGGGCAGCCCATACTTTGTCTCTGTTGTTGGATGTGTTTAGTTCAATCAGTCTTGGTGCGGTGAGCATGCTACTAGCTGCTGTGTATGCTCATCTGTAAGTGTCTGTGTACTGAGACAGGTCTGTCCAGGTTTTGTATATGTATCTCTGTGTGCATACACATGTGTATATATATGTGTGTGTGTGTGTGTGTGTGTGTGTGTATGTATATATATCTCGAGAATATGTAAAATTGGCCCAGACACTATCATCTTTATGTATGTCGTTTGGGATTGGGTGTCTCAAAGCTCAAGATGGTCATAGGTCAACTTAGCCACAGCATGCCTCAGGTCCTTTATAGGCACGGGCCAGCAGGCCTCTTCCAGTTTACTGCCCCAGCGGCTTGACCTTGCCCTGTGACATCCTCCATCTCCTGGCCTCTGCCCTTGCCCTTCCCCTCCTCAGTGTTGCTTGCCGGGGTCCCCTGCCCCACCCGCACGGGGACCCATCAACCTCCCTCCTGCCTTTACTGCCCTTCCACCCAGAAATGCTTGCCCCGCGGTGCTTCCATTCCCCCCTCACGTTTCTCCTTGCCCTAAGAAGTCTCCCTGGCTCCAGCCGGGTGAAGGGCCCTCTTCTCCCCTCTGTCATCCATGACGCCTCGTGTTTCTGCCACTCTCAGGTACTAGCCTAGCCCATGCGTGGTATGAACGGAGCGTAAGTGTGTTTGACAGCCAGGGCCCTGGCACCTGGCTGGCCTCCCTGCGGCTTCTGGAACATGGATGACCTGCTCCCTCTCTCTGGTCACTTCCTCTGTGGCAACCCTGAGAGGTCAGATGGGTGCATCAACACAGGGAGCGCCCGTGTTCCCACCTTAGAGAGTGGCCTGGGCTGGTCATGGGCAAGGCTAAGAGGTGAATAATAAACAAGGATTGGGGAGCACACAAAGGTCCTCAAGGAACGGAATTTGTAGAGGAGACCTTAGTGCTGCTAATGGGTGGATTCCAGTCGCTCTTCCTGTGAACATGTTTCTACCCAGCAATGCCGCTTGCAGGACCTCCCTCCTCCCGGCACACAGGGAAGTGTAAGCCTCTTGTCTTTGGCCTGGTTCTCCCTCGGTGTTGAACCTGTGCTAAGGGCAGGGCATTGGTGCAGGGAGCTGTGTGGCCAGTGCTCCTCAGGCTAGAGGCTTCTGGTTCATTTTGCAGGTCTATCTGGATCGCTTGGTGCCCAGATGCCCCCTGCCCCTGATGGAGGGAAGGGTGATAGAGACCTGGAATCAGGTAGGTTCTTTTTGTCCTTGCACTGGCTGTAACCCACCCCCCCACTTTCCTACCTTGCTCCAAGTCCAACTGGGGATCTGGGGATGTTCTCTTCTAAACCACTGTAAGAGTCAACAAAGACTGCTGTAGCACAATGGTGTCATAGCCTGGTGGCTTAAACCACGGAAGTTTATTGCAAACTTCATAGGAACCTCACATCAGAGGTGCTGGGACTGTCTTTGTGAACCCTCATAGTGCTATGGACCTGGGATGTTCAACAGAGCCTCTGGGCTTAGCTTATGAGATCTTGTCTTGTGAACCCTCATGATACCCCTGGCATCGCCATCTATGGTGCCAGAGTGGACAAGGGACAGGGTTGCAGGGCACTGTGAGCCTGGACGGTGTTTAGATGTAGAGCCTCTGCCAGGGTCTCCCAGCGTTGGGGTCTTTGCACTTCACCAGGTAAGTTTTACATCTCTGTAGCTGCCATAGACTTTCTGCCTGTGAGCTCTGCGTGTGGACAATGCCTGGTAGCTGCTGGAATACACCACAAGCAGATCCACCAGGCTCCTGAGAGGGGAGACTTTGTGTCCAGATCTGGGTTCCAAGACCCTTTCTTAGGCCCTGATCATTGGGAGGAATATTCTTGAGGAGCCGTTTTCTCCACCCCTTTCATCCATTCCTCTCCCTTCCTCCCTCTCTCCCTTTCTTTCTTTCTGTCTCTATCTCTGTCTCCTTCCCTCCCCCTCCTTCCTTCCTTGCTCTACCCACTTTTTTGCCCCCCTCCCCTCTCTCTAGACTAGAACTTCTATGATGGAACCCTATACCCTCAAAGAGTGTCAGATTTCCATCTCTGGTAAAATACCTGACAGAGAAAAACTCTGAGGGGAGGAAGGGCTTTTATTTTTCTCTGCTTCAGAGGCTTCAGCCCGTGTTGGCTGCCTCCCTTACTGTGAGCCTGTGGTTTGAACATCACAACAGTGGGGACACATTGGCACAGTAAAGGTGACCAACTCAAGGCTGCCGTGAGAGGTACAGAATACCAGGGAGAGGCTAGGGCAAGAGAGAGCCTGCGATGACACAGCCCCAGGGGCCCACTTCCTCCAACCAGACCCTGCCTTCCATCATTCCGGCACTTCCCTTTGGTGAGGGTGGAGTTTTCAGGATCCAGTCACAGCTCAGTAGCCCCACCCCTGAACTTCATTCACTTCAGTAGACTTTTGAGTCCAAGAGGAATAATCAATGAAAGACAGATTTGTCACCAAAGCTCCAGGAAGAAGGTGGGCCTGAAAACCAAGGCCCAGGGAAGCTACTCCACATGGCAGAGCTATGAAGGCAGAGCTGGGGCTAGACCACTGAGTCATCCACCCACGTGGCAGAGCTTGGAAGGCAGAGCTGGGGCTAGACCACTGAATCATCCACCCATGTGGCAGAGCTGTGAAGGCAGAGCTGCGGCTGACCACTGAGTCCTCCACGTTGTAGAGCTGAGGTTTGGCACAGACCATCAACTCTCTCACCTTGTTGAGCTATGAAGGCAGAGCTATGTCTGGGCCATAGGCCACTGTCTCCTCCTGGTGACAGAGAGACAGGAATCAATTTGGGAATAGACTATAGGCCACAGAGTCCAGGCTAGCCCACCTGGCTATTGAGTGATATCAGCAAAGCCTGAACTTCCTATCCATGAAGGATGCTAGCAGTTCCACCCCATGGCCAGAGACTGTGCCACCACACACATCTCTTGGTGGCCATGACATCGGTGCCCATTTTCACGTGTGCGCACACCTAGCTGGGGTCACGTAGGCAGCTCAGACAGGGCACAGGTCCCATGTATTGAGGCAGGAGAATGTTGAGTTCCAGTAGAGAAGCTCCCTCCTCTTTGTACCAATGAGACAAGCAGCTTAGTGCAGTACAACTTAAGCCCCGAGTTCCATGGTGTGAGAAGAAAAGAAAGAAAGAAAAAATCAAACACCCAGATGAGAAGAGCGGTTCTTTCCCTCCCGAGCCTTCAGACTTAGTTGGTGGTTTGTGATGAATTATTGATCTTAGGGGACTCTGGAATTGCTGAATCAGGGTGCAGAACCCTGCTGCTTGGCTGCCAGCCTTGGGGGTTTGAAGTTGAATTCTTGAGGCGCAGCCCCTGCTGCTGATTCTGTTTTGCTGTGTGCACACCAGGTTTGTCATGAATTATCTATTTAGCTTTGCCCAAAGGACGTGACTGGACTCCTAACATCTGGGCCAGGTTTGGGCATTCGCCTCTCGGCTATGAGAGCTTCCTTTCCTCACCACTACCCAGGCACGGAGTGGATGGCGGCAGGGTGGAGGCCACAACCCTCAGGTCACAGCGCTGGTGGTGGGATCCACTCCTGTCTGTGGACACATTCCATGCACTGTGGAGGCTGGGTTTCCACTCTCCTGTGAGACAGGGAGCTAGAGAGCATCTGGCTGACAACAGAGTGCACCAAATGCACCAAATGATGATGCTGTTAGGAGAACACGGGCATGGGGTCCTCAGGCTCCACAGCCTCACCTGCCCAGGCTCTGAGCCTCTGTGCTCCAACTGCTTTTGTCCTCCACACAAGGTGTCAGGAGTCCCTTTTAAGATAACGACAGGTTAAGAAATCCCGCTAGATCCTTTCCCTCTATAACCGACGGAAGTGGCTCATTTCAGTACCATCCTAGAATGCAGTAAATAGATTGAAGCTCTTCTTACACCCCTTCATCCCTTCACCTCTTTGCTATCTAGCCATCCCTCTCGCTTTGCTTTCTGTCCACCTGTCTGTCTGTCCATCCGTCTGTCCATCCATCCCTCCATCTGCCCATCCTTCCATGCATGTGTAATACATAATACATGTATACACACATCTTTCCGGTCATATCACCGTTTGTCTGCCCCTCCATCTTTACCTCTCTCCCTCCCTTCTTCTCTCTATCACCCTTCTCTCTACTGTCCATCCGTCCATAGCCCTAGGTGTCTGTCCACCTGCCCACCTACCCAGTAAATACGAATTAAGTGACTCAAGGAGAAAAAGCCAGGCAATGCTGCTAGAGGGACGTTTGGACCCTGAACACTGAGCCAGAGCTTCCAGACAGGAGGTTGGTAGCCGAGACCCTCATTCATGGAGAAGAACAACAGAGGCCAGGAGGAGAGGAAGCCAGTGGCTCAACAAAGCTGAAACCCAAGGCAGGAAGGATGGGCTTGTGTAGAGAGACATCATACAGATGGGGCAGGAAGATGGGTCTGGTCAGGTGGGAGAGCTGCCTTGCTTGGGATTTGACTGTCCCTGGGGACTTAGAGCTGATCTTGAGGAGACTTGAGGGAAGTATGTCTGGTCCTATTCGGAGGGTGGGTGACAGTGTGGGGGTTGGAGAGACGCGGGGGTGTGTGGAAACGGGAGGAAGGAGTTAGAGGAGCTGCCTCTTGTCAGCGTGAGGGTTGTGCTTCTTGCTCATATCACAGCTGAGCTACAAGGAAGGAAATTTCTGACGTGCCATGTCTTGTGCAAGCCCGTGGGAGGCCTGCCCCTTCCTGAATGGAGATGGGGGATTGGGTGGAGAGGGGGTAGATGGGAGTCTAAAAAACATTTAAGAAAAGGAAATTTCCAAACGGGATAAAGGGCCCGGCATCTCTGATCCATGCGTGATCCTACCAATAGGAGGAACCCAAGACATGTGACCAGAAGAGAGGTCGTGGGAGGCTCTGTGGCCAGGTGACTGTTCCTGATGCCTGTTATCCGTGGGTCATGCTCAGTCACTGTGTCTACCTGGGAAAGCAAATGAGGTCCCTCAGGTGGCCAGTGTGAACGCAGTTGATTTAATCAGCTCCTAGTATTATCTGCTCTGGTGGCTAGGGGGAGAAGGGGGCCCTAGGCAGTGGCCAAGGCATTGGAGAAGAGGGGACAGAGCCATTGTGTGGAAGAGTGGCAGGCGGGGACACAGTGAACAAAGCAAGAATCCCATACACTGCTGCATTGTTGGGGGTGGCATGGTGTGAGCCAAGCTACAGCTTCAGGTGCTCAAGGCTTCACACAGCCTTCCCAGGAATGCCTCATCCACTTGCTATGACTCATCATATGTTTTGGCTAACTTTAGTTGTATTGTGGGCTAATCAACAGTCTTCATGAAATTGTGGCATTCGCTAAAGTAGCTGCATGCAGAGGAAAATGTGTCCCAGCATCTTCTAGGACCATCTGATCTGGTCTGTCTGTTGACCAGCTTCCTGTGAAAACTCAGTCAGAAAATACTTCAGGACTTGTGGGTCGAGTCCAACATCTCCACTCAGCCACTGTATTGACTTGGGCGCTTGGTTGTGCTGCACCAAAATCTTCATTTTCAACAGCAGTTTGGGCTGGGTTTGCCCCCAGAATTGCCATGTGCCAGCTTCTGTGACATGATGTTGAGGAACTCCAGTGGAGAAGGTTGTTGGAAGGCAAGAGGAGGCACTCTTGGGGATGTCTAGTGTGACATCTGTGTGTGTGGTCCTGTGGAGCTGCCCAGGGAAGGTGAGGTAGAGATTTTGGCCCTGACTGTGATGACAGGGAGTTGTCCCAGACTGAGAGCGAATCACCTGTTACCTTTGTTAGGGAGTGGCTTGTGCATGCGGGGAAATCAAACACAGTGGGAGTGGACAGGATATTTATGGGAACACTGAGTGGATATCACCCTTCCATGGAGACAGTGAAAGGTGGGCAGAAGGGAAGGACATTTGTGAGTTAGGAAGGGTCCCCCAAACATGAAACATGGTAGGCGTGAAAAAAGAGAGAACACTGACCCAAGTGAAGATCCAGAAGAGCTGTAAGTAGGAAGTGTCCTGGACATGGGAGGTTGATGACTGTGCCAAAGAGGAGTGCCCAGGGAGCAGTAATGGGTGAGTTGTCTCAGGGGTGGGGGCTATCCGTACCTAGGAGGGTCATCATCAGAGCTGGAATAGTAATGAGGAAGGCAGTAGCTTCCCTTCAGCTTGGCCACCACAGTTGAGTCTGTAATGCTGAGACCTTTCTCCCACCACAGCCGAGGATTTCCTCAAATCTATCTAGAGGATACTGGTGCTGTCTGGGAGCCCATGCAGTGACTGTCTCCTTCTCTGCCTTCTCCACAGAAACTCCATGCTATTGATGTTCTGGACGGCGACACTGGCTATCCACCCCATGTCTACAGAGAGGAGGGAGAGTGTGAAGGAGCTGAGACCCTCAGCTCTCTGACCTTCTTGGAGCAGGACCTCCCTCCTGAGTTGCTGGACGACTTGAGTTTAAAATCTACTCCATCTGAAGCCATGTGTTCTGCATCAAGAGTTCCTTCCTAAAAGCATTTGGTGGGCATGACTTGGGAGGATGGCTACTCTCGTGGACGCCTCCTTTTGTTCTTCATTCTTAATGGCTTCCTAGTTCACAGTGGTTAGTGTTGCCAACTTGACCATCACTTGGGAGCCATCTGGGGGATATACCTCTGGCATGCCAGTGAGGGATGGTCTTGTTTTCACTGAGATTGGAAGAGGTGTTCACTGTGGGTGACACCATTCCTTGGCCGGGATGTGGAGGAAGCGAGCTGAGCATCAGCATACATCACTCTGTGCTTCCTTATTGTGAATAGTCTTGTGACTGCCACCTTGACTTCCTGACATGATGGGCTGTACCCTTGCACGGTGAGCCGGAACAAACCCTCTCCTTTAAGCCAGTTTTGTCAGAGTGTTTCATCACAGTGAGAGGGGAGGATGTAAGACACGGTCCTAGCCTGGGGCTCGGCCATGAATCCAAACTCAGTGTCTGGAAACAAAGCCAAACGGTGGGCTCTGTACTTTATAAATTTAATTCGTCCCCTTTTCTTGAAAGACGTAAATCAAATCGTGTGTTCTTTGCTTCTCTGGTGACCCACCTCTGACGGAGAGCGAAAGTTCAACCCATGGGTCACCTGGCTGTCTGCTGAGGAGGAAATTCTGGGGGGAGATGAACATGGGTTTTTAAAAGATTATTTACGTTTCTGTGATTGTCATTCTGCTTCCTTTTAAGTGGAGAAAGCTAATAAACGAGAAGAGTTTTCTAGAGTGTATGTAATGAGTACTTTCGGTGATTTTGAAAAAGATAACAGTCCTTTCCACGCTTTGATTAGCCAGCTATGTCATTTTGAGAAAAATAATTAAGCTTAAAATCATATAAACAGAACGTGCTTTGAGAATCTGAGGCACATCATGATTTAACTTCCTCCTGTTAGTATGGTAAAAGGATTTAGAAAACTTTGAAGGAATGGTTCTGGTTAGATTTCTGTTTAAACAGGACTATACCTTTTTACAGGGTTTCATTGTCCACTTAGTGTTCATGTAAACTGTATGGCAGAAGTGGGGTGGGGTGGGATAGGGTAGGAACAGTATTTTACAACTATTCACAAGGACATGTGCCCTTTTCAAAGTCTGAGCAGGTGTAAGTATTGACTCCACACAGCTGTCCTCTAACCTAAATGTATGTACGATGGCATGTGCACCCATGCACACACATCATGCATGCACACATAAAATACCTTTTTAAAAGAAAAAAAATTGGGGTGGGGGGAGTCTGAGTTACGGGCTAGGGTTGGTAAATCGTCATTTGATATTTCTAAACCTAAGCCAAGAGAAAGAAAATGACCACCATGGAGAATCTGGCCCCTTGTCTGTTCTTGTAAATAAAGGTTTATCGACACTCAGCCACACCTGTGGTGCCAGGCTGCTCTGGGCTCTGACAGCAAAGTTTCATAGCTACCATAGACACATCCAAGGCCAGCGAATCCCAGTATGCAGCCCTGGCTTCCAGGGTCTTCTGAGGAAGACGAGCTTGGCACCTTTCCTTCAGCGATCTTGCTGGAACTCCCAGCACACAGCAAACACTCTGATGCGTTGTGCCTTGTGCTAGGAACACCCCACTAGATGCTCCTGAGAGGTCTGAGTACGTGTGCCTCTGTGGCTGCTTCATCTCATTTCCCCGTGGTCTTGTGGTACATTTGCAAATTCCTGCCTTGTAAGATGCTCTCCGGCACATTGTTTCCAAAAGTAATAAAATACTCATGCGATATTCATGAGTGCAGACTCAGCAATTAATAAGGAGAGCAACGCCTTACATTGTGTAGATATTTAATTAGACATTTGTTAGCACCGATCTTGCCAACATTTTTAGGTATTTGTAAGACAGTTCCTCATATCCCCCATGCCACCAGCTCATAATGGCCATTTTCCCAGGCGCAGACCTTGGGGTCCTGACATCTAGCCCTGTTGGTGTCTTCACAGAAATTTCAGAAGTGTGCCTCAAGCCCAGCTCAGATGCCAGTTGGATACTGTCCTCTTCCTCTGCTGTTGCCTGCGGGAGACATTCCTGGATGCCATCTGGCTGTTTCTTCCCACAGGTTCATGTTCAAACATGAACAGAGGAGCCCTGGGCTCCATCCCCAGTGCCCCAAAGCAACCCCTAAAACAATGAAAGCTGCACCCTTGAGATGGTCCCTACTGGCGGCACCAGCACCGGGAGGTTTCGTTGAAAATCAGTCGCCTCCAGTGAAAATCCATCTCCTCGAGCAAGAAGCTCCTTGCTGGTGGCAGTGGAGTGTAAAATAAGGCAACAGTGGTAAATAGTTTCAGGGGAGCGGGCTTTTATTAGGAACCTTAGCTTCCGAATGACTTGCTAATCCAAAGTCACTGAAGTTAAAAATTCAGCCCATGCCTCATTTAATTAAATTAATTTATTTATTTGTGCACATAGTAACAGCCTGGGTTGTTGAACTCCCAGCTCAGGTGTATGCTCTGTGGACCTTTAGGATTGCTACATGCAAGAGAACTTGCCTTTGGAAAGTGTTCCTTTTCCTGGCATAGCACGCCTGCAATTCCAGCCCTGGAAGGGAGGACTATGAGAGCAGGAGGGGAGGACTATGAGAGCAGGAAGGGAGGACAATGAGAGCAGGAAGGGAGGACAATGAGAGCAGGAAGGGAGGACTATAAGAGCAGGAGGGGAGGACTATGAGAGCAGGAAGGGAAGTGAGAGCCTATCCAAAACACAAATGAGCAACTATGCAAGCAAACGCACACACATGCAAACAAAACCCCTCACTATGGTTTCCTTATTGACCAGGGAGACATCAGTTATGTCCCTGTGAAGAGTGCAGTGGCCCCCTTCACGGATGATCCAGCCAGCTAGCCAGGAGCCAGGGAAGCCCTGGGTGTGGGATATTTGTGAGATCGTATCTCTTCTGTAGACCACTGTCCACAAACTGGCCTGGCCATGGTCCCCTCTGCCCTAAAGAAGTGATTAGCATTCTGGAGGTTTAACTCCAAAGCCCTCAGGCTTTTCTTCATCAAGGATACTTGATGAAGGAACTAAGATTCAGGGGCTGCAGCAGGTGACTTATCTCCAAATGCACCAACATAGGCTACCTCTTCCTTCTCAGGAAAAGAACCCAGAATCCTGCTGTGCAGGAGCCATCCATTCTGGCAGTGACAGTTCCCATCCTCCAGCCAAATGCAGACCTGTGACTACACTCTGGTCCAAGGACAGCCACTTCTAGGAAGTGCCTTTGCAGGGTAAAGACGGTCTGTCTCGTCCCTGTCTTCTCTTCCTGGAGGCAGCGAGAGCATGTTGGTGGGAACTGGGGCAGCCATCCTATGTCTGGGTTCCAATGGTGACGGAATGGATGGGAGAGATTCCTTGACCCCCAGGGGTCTCACTCCTTCCCTTGCTTCCTCCCTGCCCCACACTGAGACTTAAAAAGAAGAATTAAATGCTCCTTGTTTAAGCGATTGCTGTTTTATAATTTCCACTGCTTGGGGCCAAATTGAGTTTTAGCTGACACAAAATACAGGAGAGAGTGGAGTGGAGCCACGAGCAGCAGAACGTAAGCATGTGGTATTGGCTTAATGGACGTGTCCAGGTGGCCGGGACTCAAACACAGTGCGAGCGAGCTGGTGACCCTCGCCACACAGAAACACAGCCTTGGATAACTCCGGTCCTTGGTGGTCTTTTGAAAAGCAGCCTGTGTTCTGGACAGGAGTGTAATAGGGAGCGGCAGGGGACATTCATGATGTAGGGCACATTAGTGGCTGCTTTTAGCACCATGCTAGGAGAGGGGTGGAGACTTTGCCTAACGCCGGCCAGGAGACGAGCAGGAATGAAAGAGACACAGCTGTGCTAATGGGGCTGCCGTGGCCAGCTCTCCAATCTGTAGCCACCAAGAGCTGGGCAATTTGGAGATTGAAAGGGTTGAAAACAGGGATTGCTGTGTTTTTCAAAGGACATCTGCCATCAAAGTGGTGTCTGCAAGTCAGTACACTTAGCAGAAAATAAAACCAGTGCCCCATCCCAATGGCTGGGGACCCATGCGAGTCCTTCCCAGCTGTGCCGTTGCTCAAGCTGGCTCAAAGTCAGTGCCAAGGTGCAGGGTAGAGACAGGCTGCCTACCATCCGCTTCTCTCTCAGGGGAACTGGCGGTGTCTGTCTTTGAAGATTCATGTGGAGTTGCATCAGACAGTGAGGAGACTCCGGCTTTTGTTCCATCCTCCTCTGGTGTGGACATCCTGTCCTCGTGGTAGTACCTGTGCATGTCTGTCTGTCCTTTGTCACCTCATCACCCACATCTTCACCCTCACAGACTGGGAAAGACTAACGCCCAAGCTGAGCCTGCAGCAAGCAGCCTCACCTCCCCTCTCTCCCAGCCCCTTGGTGGCCACTATTCAAGCCCGAGTTTCTAAAATTCTTTCATTTATAAGGTTATATACATGTGATTGTTTGGCTTATAATGTTTGGAGACAGGTTCCCTTTGATCTGCTGACTCCTCATGCCTGCCTTCTCCATGGAGATCTCGGGAGCCCTAAGGAGGAGCTGCCGGCTGCATTCCTAGCATCTTGCACTGCACAGGCATTCTGGTTTGCTGGCTGGGATGGGATGCACAGAGGAACAGGGGCTGGATGACCCGTGTCACAGAGGAAACAGGGAAGAAGGCACAGGAGGGCACGACCCAAGGATGAATCGGGAGTTCGCAGGCTAAGGTGATACAGGAAAGAGCATGTGGGGGTAAAATACAAGACATAGGACTCCAAGTGAGGCCACAAGCCCAAGAGTGATTTGTGTGGATAGTGTACTTCAGACTGAGAAGCGTGACTGGCAAGGGAGAAGTTCTGCATAGCCAGGCAGAGGGCGGGGCAGAGGGGACAGGGTTCTGTTGTTCTCACCCCAGCTCCAAGCATCTTGTTAAGTGTTTTCTTTTCCTTCCCTTCCCTTCCCTTCCCTTCCCTTCCCTTCCCTTCCCTTCCCTTCCCTTCCCTTCCCTTCCCTTCCCTTCCCTTCCCTTCCCTTCCCTTCCCTTCCCTTCCCTTCCCTTCCCTTCCCTTCCCTTCCCTTCTTGTTCTTCTTCTTGATCTTCCTCTTTTCTCTCTCTTCCTCCCTCCCTCCTTTCTTCTCTCCTGTCTGTCTGTCTGACTGACTGTTTTTCTCCCCACTCACATACTCAGCAGATGAGAAGATGGCTGCTCTTTCAGAAGACCCAAGTTAAATTTTCAGCACATGTGAAAGCTTACAACTATCTATAACTCCAGTTCCAGGGGCATGTGTAGTCACCCACCAGTGGCACACACGTGGTGTACATCCATCCATCCATCATCCGTCCATCATCCATCCATCCATCCATCCATCTATCCAGGCAAAGCACCCAAACACATAACAAAGAATAAGTCTTATTTCGTATTTGAGTGTAGTGTATGAACACCACATGTCCATAGGGTATGTGCAGGTGAGTGTGTGCACGCTGAGGAGCCAGACTCAGGCCTTCATGTTTGCAAAGCCAACACTTGTGCTGCGAGCCATTTCCTCAGCCCCTATATTTTAAATTTAGCCCAAATGTGTAACCATTAAAGGTAACTAGAGTGTGATATTCATGACTACACATCTGATAACTCCCCAAGTTCTGCTCAGCCTGGACAGGGCACAAACAACAGACCAAAGACCGATTCGGTCACAGCACAGCTTGGTGAATGGTGATTTGTGGGGGTAACTAACAGCAGCGCAGGTGAAGGGTTAAGACTGTTCTAGAAGCCTCACTGTTGCTCACCCTCCTTGGGGAGGTGTTTCTCCTGCAGCAGGATGTTAGAGGGCTCAGTGTGCTGAGGGCCTTGTTTGAGTAATCACGGCTTTTCTGATTTCAAGACCTCATTGGCTTTGTCATTCTCTCCACGGCAGAATTCCTTAAGGTGGAAGCTGAATACACACAGATTATGGAAGGAATCTATGGAGCTGGAGGGGAGGAATGAAGTCAGCAAGCATGGAAGAACACAGGATGGGAGCAGCCTAGAGGGTCTCCACTCTGGCCTGGACAACATCGTCTTCCAAGCTGTGTGACCTGCTCTGCGGGTCTACAAAGTCAGCATTCCCTGAGGGGAGGCAGCCTGTGTCCCTCCTGCTACAGACCAGTGCTGGAAGTTTCAGCAGCTCTAAGGCCAGGCTCTGTCCCGGGACTACTTGGGAGAAGCCCTGTGCTCTGGGGGAAAGGTTACAAGGCCAAGGGTCACAGTGGTAGCCAGGAAAGTTTTAAATTAGCCGTGGGAACAGGAGAGGCCCAGAGCAGGAAACAGAGCACAAGAATGTTCTGGCCCATCTCCTGACTGACATCTGTGCTGACCCTCACAGCTGAGGCCTGGCTGTCAGTAGCTAAAAATACCTGAGCTGGGCCTGGAGATCTCACACAGGAAGCTGCTATTCAGAGCGGTGGACACAGAGCTGGTGGCAGCAGGGGCCTGGTTGGGCAAGACGCCTGAACTCTTGCAAAGCTTGGCCAGCTCGGGCTGTGTCCACAGGGCCGTCTCTGCCATGATCTCTCCAGCACTTGGACTCAGCTGAGTCTTGACCTGAGCTATCAGACAGGAGCTGTGGAGCCCAGGCCCCTCTCTGCTCCACCATCTCATCAGCAGGTGTGGTGGGCAAAGTGACAGCTGAGCACCCCAAAAGTGTGGCAGCCTGGCTTCAGCCTGACTTTAGGGAACACCTGCGGAGGTGCTGAGCCATCTCACTGGAATCTGGGCATACCTTGGTCCCTGTGTCCCTGCCTTTGTGGGGCAGGCGTAGACAGAAGGGAAGTTACCCGGTTCAGGAGGTGCAGGAGGATGCATGGAGATGTTGAAGATAGGAAGGAGGAAATTCTGGACTCAGGACTCAGAATCAGGGTGTACACTAGCCTGTATGGTTCTAGACCTAATGCATATGCGGAAGTCAGTCAAACCTTTTACAAAGCCTGGGAGTTGCTGAAGCATGCGACTTCTCTCTAGTGCCATCATGGCTGCTTTCCTGAGCACTTAGTCAGCTCTGGGCACTGTGCACAGAGCTTCTCTGCACACTGCCCCAGGGTGGGCTCACCTGCCCAGGCCATCCCTGCCCATTCTGCTCAGAGAGGTAAATACAACTTCTTCCATTCCCACAGCTGCTCAGCCAACAGAAAGTGGAGCTGGCACCCGTCTCTTTGTCTCTTGCCTTGGTGGCCACTCCTGGGCCCGCAGCACAGCTCTTGTCCAGGCTCCTGAGTGTGAACTGTCCCAGGCTGGGGCGGAGCTGGCTGGGGTCCCTGTCACGCCTGCCTGAGATGCTTGAAGTTCACTTGTTTCTTCTGAACCCCCACACTGAAGGCATGGTTTTTTGAATGTGTATTATGTCCCAGGCTGCATTTTGGGAACCCCAAGAGTGCAACAGTGAGGAGTCTTTCTAAAGTCTGGCCACCTGGTTCCTGCGCTGACTTTGAGAGGAACAAAGCATCTCGCTGGCTTCCTACAAAATGGGATTTCAGAGCTCAATGATCCCTGGTCAGAATCTGGTGCCAGAGAGATGACATGGCTTGATGAAGGGGAACCATGGCGAAGTGAGGTGTGTGTGTGTGTGTGTGTGTGTGTGTGTGCATGTGTGTGTGCGTGTGTGTGTCTGTCTGAGTGCAGAGGCCAGAGGTCAACCTCAGGTATCCTTTCTCAGGAGCCTTTCATTTTATTTTTCTGAGACAAGATCTCTTCCTGGCTTGGAGATTTCAAGCAGACCTGTCTTCCTGCCCACTGAGTCTCACAGATCCTCCTGTCTCTCTGCCTCCCAAGTGAAGGGATTATGAACATACAGTGCCATGTCAGCTTTTACACATCAGTTAGCATGTTTTAATGTTGGAGTTGACCAGACACTATGCCACTTTGTGCTACAGAAGAGCCCTGCCATAGGACAGTGCATCCTAGCATGGGAGCCTTCAGGCAGATGGATGAACAGTACAGAAAATGGTCTTCGGGCCAGGTCACAGGCTGTGGAAGCCACAGCCTTGTTGCTTCTCCTGACCTTGCCCTCCAGAGGGCTAGAGGCCCCCTGGGGCAACTGAGAAAGTGGGCTCATTTCTCCCCTTTGGAGCTGTGCTGGTTTGGACGAGAATGGCCCACAGACTCAAATATTTGTATGCTTGGTCCCCAGTTTGGGGAAGGTTTGGGAAGGATGAGGAGGTG
Source organism: Alexandromys fortis (assembly GCF_014885135.2). Lineage (NCBI taxonomy): Eukaryota > Metazoa > Chordata > Mammalia > Rodentia > Cricetidae > Alexandromys > Alexandromys fortis. Next base: position 6,231,596 of record NW_026067960.1, read on the forward strand.
TGGCCTTGTTGGAGGAGGCATGCCACTGGGGATGGACTTTGGGATTTCAAAGGACAAGCCATTCCAACTCTCTCTCTCTCTCTCTCTCTCTCTCTCTCTCTCTCTCTCTCTTTCCCTCTTGCTTGTGGTGTAAATGTGAGCTCTCATCCACTGATCCAGAATCCTGCCTGTCTGCCTGATGCCATGTTCCCCCACCATATAGGTCATGAACTCAGTGTCTGAAACTGAAAGTCCCGAACAAACCCTGTCTCCTCTAAGTTCCTAGGTTGTGCTGCCTTTATCACAGCAATGGAAAGAAACCAGGACAAGTCAATGCTATTCCATGTCAAGTGAGGGAACTGAGGAGACAGCAGAGATAGCTCTGGGTAGCGAGAACGCACCTTGTGTCCTGGTGTCGTGTGACAGGGTGATGGCCATTGAAAGTCCCCTTCTGTCTGGAACGTGGTCAACACAGAAACATCTCTGAGATTGTAGCATGCCTTGTTCGAGGACAGCCTTCAGCTCAGGTGAGCTGGGAGCGAGAGTATTTGGGGAGTGTGCCTTGGGCTCCTGTCTTCTTTTGCGTGTGTATATGTATGTGTAGGCATGTGAGCGTGTTCGTATGTGGATACATGTAGATTTCACAGGCCAGCATTGGGTGTCATTCCTCAGGCGCAGTTTATCTTGTTTTGTATGATGGTCTCTCCCTAGGCTGGTGGGGGAGGGATTGGGACTCACTGACAAGGCTAGGGTGAACTCATGACTCTCAGGGATGCTCCTGTCTCTAGCTCTCCAGTGATGGGCTCACGGGCACACATCACCAGCCTGGCTTTTTATGTGGGTGCCTGTGATTGCGCATGGGTCATCCTGTGCAAACATTTTCCTGGCTGAGCCATCACTCAGCCTCAGACCCTCAACTGCACAGAGATTTGGGATCAAGGCTAAATGGTAACCTGTTTTTCATTTTGTTTCCACTGTAGGACAGATAGTCAAAAGAATACACACTGTAGCTTCGGATGCGACAGAGATTCGGGAGCTGCGTTCACGTTCCGTTTACTCAGAGAAATCATTGCTGAGCAGAGACGTTGCTAACTAATAATTCAGGGTTGCTAACCTTCAATCAACTGTGATTAAAGAGCTTGCGCTGAGTGTCGTAAGGCTAACACGGCACTCTGAACACTGATAGCATGATCTGCTTTCTCCATCCATCTCTCTCTTGGTACAGTGTCCTTAACTAATAATTCCAGATGGAAGGACTTCAAATCAAGCATTGGGTGTGCGTGCGTGTGGGGGGAATAGAACCAGTCTTCTCAATGGCTATAAAGATGATTTTATTGCAAACTGTCCTCAGATGTGTGGTGTTCATTTAGCTTTAAAGTACAGACACTATTCTCATGCATCTCACCCCATTCCAGGGCAGTTCACACCTGCTGTGCTAGAGACCAGGGCAGGTGTGAGTTCCAGGGCTCTATCTCTTTCCCAGTGCCCTCAGGGATGGAAAGCCAGACTCCCAACCTGCTAGTACCACTGGGGATCACCCCTTGGTCTTCTGATGCCAGAAAGCCTCAAACGCCTCCTTATGGTGATCAATGGAAGTACAGCTTGAATCAACAAACTTCCTTATTGCTCCTTTGGGGATAAGCCAATTTGGCCTGTTGTATCTGGTATGAAGAATAATCTTTTCTCAGATTATTGAGGGGAAGCTCAAGGGGAAGGAAGATGACCTCATTAGAGTTGCCTGGAACCCCACCCCCTCCACTGGACCCAGTCAGTGTGCACCCAACCTCCTCCATGTGGGATTTTGACAGGCTGAAGATGGGAAGGCTTTGGTTCAGTCACAGAAGGAGCGTAGGCGGTCCTCTGAGCAGAAGCTTTCCAGTCTCTCTCTGGGCTGGGGACAGCAGTAGAGAGCCGATGAGGACAGAACTTAGAGATTTGACTGGCTTCTGCCAGGCCCAGAAGTGTCCAGTGAGTCTGGACTTGCAGAAAGGATGCACCGTGAAGAAGCTGAGGTTTCAGAACCAAATGGAAGTTAGAATTCGCTGTGAGCCATGGCGTTCTGGCTGAGGGGTTGTGGAGGGGCGGTCGGCAGCACCAAATGGAAGTTAGAATTCGCTGTGAGCCATGGCGTTCTGGCTGAGGGGTTGTGGAGGGGCGGTCGGCAGCACCGTGAGACATGGCAGCTGGGAAATGGGCTTCATAACCAGGCCAAACTGCACATTCCACTCCATAGCGGAAGTCCGATGGAGACCGATACCCATCTGACCTCATCCTGCCGAAGCACAAGGCCTGGGGCCCCAGAAACTGTTCTGTGCGACGGAGGCCTGCTCTACCCTGCAGGGAAACCGCTCCCCCATTTCCAGAGCAGGGCAGACTGGCTTGCCCAATCCCAGAAGTGAACGTCTTTGAGCTTGTCCTCTGGCAGTGGCAGGTTGTCACTTTCTGTGTGAAGAGGAAAGTCACACTACCATTGTGGTCACCAGGCTTCCTGCACAGCCATGTGGAGCACACGGATATGAGCTCTGTCTGCACGTAGTAGACAGATGTCTGCATCAAACACGGATGGGAGAAGAGAGAAGAAACAAGCTGGGAGAGACTTGAACTTGCTGTGAAAGCCGAGGCTCTCTCTTTAAGAGCTCAGATTCTGAAGAGGCTCCACCACCCCCACAAGGCTCCACATGGCATCAGGGAAGTGGTTCCACCATTCAGCAGTGTTTGGGTGTCTGCCAAGAAGGAGGCAACACATTTGTGTCAAGAACCCGGTAGATTAGTAGCTTCCCAGGCAGCTCCCCAGAAGACAGGCCAGCTTAGCCCACGGAGTTGCTACGCTGCAAGAGGCAGCAGAGATCTGACCATAGTGTTAGTCTGGAGACAGTTCCTAGACGATAAGACAGATTAGGAAGTGAATGAGGGCCATCCTGATTCTTCCACAACCGGGGCAACTCCGCCTTTTCTTCTTCCCGGAGCTCTCTGTCCCTAGAAGTCCCACCTAACCTCTTCCTGCCTAGCTAATGGCCGGTCAGCTCTTTATTAAACCAACCACAGTGAAACATCTTCACAGAGTATAAGAATGTCCCGCCAACACCAGCCCATTATTTTCCTTTCCTTCTCCCCCTTTCTCCCCTTTCCTCCTCACTTCATGCTTCCTTCTCTCTCTTCCAGTATCCCACATCTTGCAACCACACCCAGCTCCCCATGCTGTCCTGGTCCTCCATTCCTAGCGTCAGAGGTGCCCTCAGATCGCCGAGACTCATCTCCGGGTCATTTAAACAACAGCAGGCAGCTCATTTCAAGACTCGCAGGTATAGAGAAGTCTTGAAATGATGGACAAAGACACGCTCCCCATTGTGCTCAGAGGACATGACCCCTCACTGCCCGTGTCCAGTCCTGACTCCTGCTGTTGGCTGGGCCCACTCCTTTGCCTTATGTGCACACATGCCATCGCAAAACCACGTTGGTTTTGTCTCTGCTGAGGTATGACCGTGTCTCTGGTTCCTACCTGTGGCTGACGTTGCCAAGAGCTGCAGGGCCTACCTGACTGGGGCCAGCCTCACAGTACCACAGAGGGTTGAGCATGGCCTTACCTGCTGGCATCCTTTTGGGATTGAGATCACAGGAATCCCCTGGGCAATCACAGGCATAAGATGCTATGTGTCTCCCGAGGTCTGTGGAGCAGCGCTCTGCCTGGGTGGTGTGTGTGGACATTGCCAAGGCTGGGATGAACAGTTCTCTCTTTTAGGTACCTGACGCCCAACTAGCAGGCTTTTTAGACCACATGGGGCACATTTGTGGCTGAGGCTTTGTTGAGCTCAGTCAGCAGTGTTCATTTTGGAGATAAGTCACCAGGTCAGAGGCCAGGACCCTGGGTAGCACCGCCTGGGCCTCAGGTGTGGTTCTTATTCCTGGATTGGCAGGAAGAAGAGCTGAACTCAAGGAAGGCCTGGGGCACAACAGGGAGAGGCCAGACAAGCAGAGGACTCCTGGTGTGTCATCTATGAGAGTATATTTTTAAATTTTTAGCTTTATCAAAGCCTAAAATGTTGAAGTCTCCTCAGTGGGGAGGGTGAGTTACTCTACATGTGGTCTTCATGGCCAATGTCCTGCACTGTGGTGTTGGCTGGGGCATAATGTAGCTTTGCACAACTTCTGCTCCGTCCACCTGGGGTACCATTGATGGAATGAGAACCCACCCCTGAGTTGGGCATATTAAACATTAGAAGCAACTGGAATCCAGTCACACAGGAGTCATTCTACGGAGTCCGTGATTTGGAATATCATACTGTTACTAAAACTTTGAAAATATCTCATCATTATGAGCAACTGTGGTACTGGCTGCTTTTATCTTCTCTGACCAAAGCCTTGACAGAAGCAACTTAAGGGGGGGTCTTTCACCTTGTAGCTTGAGGGTGCAATCCATCATGGTGGCTGGCATGGTTCCATCTATGGTTGGGGGTGTATGAGGTGGCTGCTCAGATCTTGGGGAAATCAGGAAGCAGAGAGTTCAAGGTCAGGCATGAATCATATTTGGCCTTCAAAGCCCATCCCTGGTGACCCACTTCTGGCCTGGCTACAGTCCTGAAGGCGCCACAGCCCCCACCCCCAAGCCCCAGCATCATCAGCCGAGGACCAAGTGTTCAAACACATAAGCCAGTAGGGAGCATTTCACAGCCAAACTATAACTACTAACAATAAAACGTTAGGGGAATATGAGAATATATTTTTATATGTTTCTAGTTTTGTCAAAGCCCAAATGTCTGAATGAGTGTAAACGACCAGAAAGATGTACGGTAAAACATTTATGGCGCCTGACGCTCAGTGCTCAGATTCTCCTTCACAGGCTTTTGTACTTTCCTCTGTTGTGCCCGAGAGTGTGTGGCACCTACAGTCAGAACCTTCGAGAAGGTAATGTGAGATCCAGACTGCTCAGGCACGCCAGGATCACCATACACACTCCACAGCACACCCATCACACATTGGTCTGCAGGGTGTGGGCAGACTTAGACGTGTGGCCCCTTCAGCTTACCTGGACTTCCTTTCTGGGACAGACAGTGGACAGTCTGCGGTTCCATGGATGCTTGGTGTCCATTCACCCCTTCAGAAGTATTTTGCTAAGAACCATTGTGAACAAGTTTCTGTTGAAAGGGAGGAAAGGAGGGACAGAGGGAGGGAGGGAGGGAGAGAGGGAGGGAGGGAGGGAGGGAAGGAGGGAGGGAAGGGGGGAAGAAGGAAGGCAGGCCTGGCAGCCCAGCTACTTGGGAAGTTAAGCAAAGGAATCAGAAATTCAAGGCCAAACTGAGCAACTTAGTGAGACCCTGTCTCACTCTTGAAAAACAAAAGTAATTTTCACATGTGTGAGTGTTTTGCCTGTATTTGTCTGTGAACCACATATGTGCCTGGTTCCTGTAGAGACTAGAAGAGGGCATTTGATCCCCTGGGACTGGAGTCACACATCGTGGCTCTGTGTGCACTTGGGGTCTTCCACTCTGCTATGAGCAGCTGCTGAGGCAGCTGACACCTGGGCATGAACCCCGGGAATCATGTCTAATGTTACATAAAAGCTATGTGCGTCTGCTTGACCCTCCACAGTTTGGCAGGTTATGTGGCCAACAAGAAGTGATCACTCCATCATTTTCAAGGCAGCTGCTCCTGGGCCACAGCCCTGGTCACATGGTACAGCCCAGACTTGCCTTTAACTTCTGTGTTCAGAGCCACCCAAAAGCAGGCACCTGTTTCTCCTGTTCCTGACTCTAACCCCAGAGTTATTTCCTTGCTGTGTGGCTCTGAGCAAGTTGCCTAGCTTCTCTGTGTCCTGGACTTCTCATTTATAGGGCGAGAATGATACTTGAAGGGTGTGCCTCAGCCACGCTTGGGTTTCCCGGGCGTTTGTGTTGAATGGATCGCGCTGAGCTGATTACTGTTGCTGTTAGATTATTGCTTTTAAAACCAATGTCTCCACCTCCCATCTGTGGACCCTACAAAATCCTGGCTTCTCAATGGCTTTCCTGCCTTGAGTCTTCCAGTCTCCTTCTGCTTGCTGACCTGGCTCTATGGTGAAGGTCTCTGCCGGCCCTGCCCCTCCACGACTCACTTCCTCTCTATCTCTTTGTGGCCAGGAAGGCTGGCAGCTGCTTTCCTCACCATTAGGCTGCACCAGCAGGAAGCTGTGGCTTCTGTTCACATGTGGCCCAACTATCAACCACACAACATTGCTGCATGCTGTGTCTTATGAAATGCAAGTGGACCTTAGCACCCAGCACCCCATGTCAGCCTGGAATCCTCAGTGACCCGAGAATGACACACGGGGTGAAAGGGCTCAGGTCTTTTCAGGCCCTGGGAGCGTGAGACTGCAGCATCGCTGGGACGGTGGCATCGCTGGGACAGTGGCATCGCTGGGACAGCGGCATTGCAGGGACAGCGGCATCGCTGGGACAGCGGCATCGCTGGGACAGTGGCATCGCTGGGATAGCGGCATCGCTGGGACAGCGGCATCGCTGGGACAGTGGCATCGCTGGGACAGCGGCATTGCAGGGACAGCAGCATCGCAGCGACAGCGGCATTGCAGGGACAGTGGCATCGCTGGGACAGCGGCATTGCAGGGACAGCGACAGCGTTATCACAGTGAGGTGCAGAAGCCATTTCATACCTTTAAAGAAACGGGAAATGAAGTTTTTGTGTCTGCTGGTGCTGAAAATGGAGGCTAATGACAGAATTATTAAAAACAGTCTTCTCTGCCTTTACTAATTGCTTGTGGCCTGTGAGGCTGGTGGGAATCCAGATGGGAAGAGCGCATCCTAGGCCCAGGAGACAGGTGCCCGAGGACCTCAAAGCCAGAACCACAGATGGGTGGGATCCATAGCAGAGAGCCAAGAGCTCAGAGGCAGGGCACCTCTGGATCTAGCTGGACCCTGCTCTCGGTGGGTCTGAGGTTGCATTTGCAGGAAGCCGGGCTGGTGACAGTCCTGCAACTTGTAGGAGGAGCTGTGAGGCCCGAGGTGGCTCTACAGCCTTGGGGTTGGGAAGGGTGAGAAGGGGAAGGAAGTGGTTCTGTCTCTGGCAGGACTTTAATAAGATAGTGACAGACATTTGTATCAGAAAGTGTGGACGTTTGTTCTCAGTAGCACATGTGAGGAGGGAAGCTGAGGCTTAGAGATACGGTTCAGTCAGAGGGCCCAGGGGCACACCATCTCCACGTTAGCCCTGTCTACTCCGGCCACACTGTCCACAGATGGCTCAGGAGACCCACGTTCCAACCTCCTGGAAACTAAAGGCGAGCTCTCTGAATAGCAGAGAGGTTTCCAGTCCTGAGAGATGGTCTGCCTAGGTGGCCTCTCTGCCTTAGGGTGAGTGGGGCCCTGCACCTGTTGAGAGGTTCTGGGTAAATTTGTGCCCTCGATTCCCCACAGCTGAGGCTCAAGGGTCAACCACATCACTCTGGAGCTGTGTGACTTTGCAAACTGCATTCAAACATTCTGTGAGTACCATCCAGACTCACAGGCTAATACTGATTCCAGTAAATTGATATAAAGTACGGGGTGTGTGTGGGAATCTTAAGACTTTGGGCCAAGTTATAAATGGCTCTCTTACACACGGGGAGAGTTCAGGGCCTGTTCTATTTGACTATCCTGATGGACAAGTTAGCCAGGCTGACCCTGTTGTAGATAGAGAGAATGAGGAACACCTGAACGGGGCCTTTACTCCCCAGCCCCATTCAAGGAATAGTTAAGAAGCGCACTTCTCTGGTGCAATTCAACCAGTGACCAGAAGATGGCAGAAGCAAGCCAGGAACGGAGCTGGCCCTGCCCAGCTGATAGGAGAAATGTCTGGCGGTTTTTCTGGTCCTTAGCTTTGTCAACCTGATACATCCTAGAGTCACCTGGGAAGAGGGTTCCAGTGAAGAAAAGATCAGGCTGGCCTATGGGCGTGTCTATGAGGGACTCTCTTGAGTATATTAATCGATGTGGGAGAACCACTCAGTGCGGTCGGCACCATTTTCCGGGCAGACGCTTAGAGGTTAGGAGAAGGGAAAGCAGGGGCGGTAGCGAGCGCCCCTTTCTGCCTCTCTGACTATGGCTGTGGATGCAATGTGACCAGCCGCGTCAAGCTTCTGCCTTGACTTCCCCACGATGATGGAATGTAAACCCAAAATTGTGAGCTAAAATGAGCACCCCCACCCCCCCTCCAAGCTGCTTTTATGAAAGATTTACTTGTTTTATATACATGGGCGCTTTGCCTGCATGTATCTGTGCCTCATCTGTTTGCCTGGTGCTGTGGAAGCCAGAAGAGGGAGCTGGACTCCCTGGGACCTGAGTATAGATAGGAACCTTCAAGTGGGTGCTGGGGATTGAACCCAAGTGCCCTGCAAGAGCAGCCAGTGCTCTTAATCACTGGGCCATTTTTTTCTAACACCACCCTCCCCCATGCCTTTTTTATCAGCAGACATATTCCAGAAACAGAAATCAAGTGAGGACAGTTGTATGGGGACCTCTCACGTAAGAGCCGTCTTTCATCCAGCAAGGATGCTCAGCCTACTCAGAGCCAGCCAGGGCCCTGGTCTCGAGGACTCACTACGAGGTGTGTCCTCAGCTGGCAGTGATGCCCATGTCTGCCATGGCTCTGCAGAAGACTGGAGCTCCTTCTGGATCTGAATGCAGACATGTGTTTTGTTCATGCCTCATGGCCAGGGATAGGGCGGGGGCAGCACGGCCTATCTAGTGGAGTGTTCCTGAGTCCAAGGGCCAATGAGCAGCCAGCTACTGGACACCCTGTCCTCCTCTAAGGGCTCACAGCATAAGCACCCTGGGGCTCACATTCCAACCAGAGAGAAAGAAAACAGCCGATAGGCAGCGAAGCAAGACAAAGTAGAGCGGACGGACGGGTGCCTGGTGTAGGAAAACAGATACGGGGAGGTTGTGGGGGAGAAAGTGTGGGAGCGAGGAAGGCTGAGGCCTGGGTCCTGAAGGAGCTGCAGAAAGCGTCACAGGCAGACAGCGGGCCTGGGCTCCCACTGGGAGAGCCGGGGCTTCTCACGTTGATAAACTAGAGTAGGGACAAGTAAATGGCTAGAAACTATGACCCAGAAGGAACAAGGGGAGTGAGTGCCAGGCTCACCCATAGGCAGGTCAGGTAGGAGAACCCTGTCCGGAGAGGATGGGAAATCATCAATAGTCAGCGCCAATTCACGTGGCTCGCGCCAGAGCAGGTCACTGTGGGTTTGGCTCCTGAGCCCTGAGGACCTCCTCCTCAGTGGCCTTTCCAGGCAGGTGGATAGCATTCCCCAGGGAAGTCGGAGCATTTACATCACACGGGACCCCATGCTGCTTGCCTGGCCCTTGTGAAGTTGCACATCTGACTCCAGTGTCCCCAGGGAAGCTGGGGGCAGACATGTTGCAAGCGTCTCCATCTGCTCTGCCTCCAGCTTGTCCTGGCTCCTCCCTGGGGCCGGCTTGAAAGCCCAGACATGTTCTCCACATCCCAGCAAATGGTCACACTGACGATTCCTCCGGGGCCCAGGTTCACGTCCTCATTAAGCTGTTAAGTGGGTGGGGATTTGGTTTCCTTCCAGTGGCCCCATCTCGTGCCTTGGCGCTCAGCAGCTGTTGTCAGTTCCTATCTGAGTCCTCTGGGTGGAAGTGGGGAGGCAGCAAGAAACGGAGCCAGGGCAGCCACGAAGTGGGGTGAGGCCAGGGGAAGGCAGGACAGAAGGCCGGACATGCCAGTGGACAGAGATCAAGTGTCCAAACAAGGATTGCCACAGACACTGGTTTCCTGCTTGTATAGCTCCTTCAGGCCATTACTGCATACGAACACAGGACACACAAACACACACACATGTTCACACATATAGACACATAGACATGTTCATGAGCATATACATCAAGATACACATGTGTATGTACCCATATATGCACATGCATATACATATGTATACATAATACCTGCATGTATAAACAACACATATATACACACAGATGTGTGCACAGGTACACACTGATGTTGTATATGCATACACATGAATATATATACACAGGTACAAGGCTGGAACTATTGCTCAATGGTAAAGCACTTACCTTCCTAGCATCTTTAGGTTCCACCCCGGCACTGCAAGCAAACTCGCGTATCTGATCATGTAGATCTGTCTCCCAATATGTACAGATACACCTGCCTCACACATGTGTGTGCACACAGGTCTGTGTGTGCAAGGATGTGCATGCTCATAGACGTATCACATGTTCTCATCTACCTCTGCACCACACATGTACAGCACAGGCTTGGCATTCATGCAGACACATACATGAGTATGGGTATGCATGCATACTTTAGCATCCATGTTTGCGTGCACACACACCGCTACAGTTTGAATGTATATGTATCTTCACAATTGGTACATTGCAGATTACCCCAATATGACAGTATTTCTAAGTGAGGCCTGACACGGGGATTAAGTTAGGAGGGCAGAGTCCTCACCCACACGACCAACAGCCCCACGTGGGCTGAGGCAACCAATTTAGACCCTTTTGTGGTCCGCCTTCTGACATGTGCAGACACAGAGCTGGCCCCCTTAGGAGGAGGCAGAACCAAGGCCATCTTGAGTGATGAAGGCGCTGACTTCAGCTTCCAGCTTTCAGACTATGATATGTAGGCTTCTACATTCACCGTGTGTCTCTGTTGTTACAGCAGTGGGAGAATGCATGCATAAATACATACGTGTGTGCACGTGTGTCTTCTCTCTACCATGCTCATTCATTTGCTGATGGCTTAGTGTGTAGCAGATACATGCTTTACCCTCTCCTTGTGACCACCCCAAAGTAGACACTGGGATAAGAATTCAAGGGCAAGTGGTTAAAATAGCTTGCGGCCCTGGAAGTGTTGTGGGAAAAGGGGGCAGAGACAGGGATGTGGCGAGAGGTAGAACACGTGAGGATACGCAGGACAATGGCTGAGGGCCTCAGGGTTCAGTTCCTCAAGTGTCAGGTGGACCGAGAGATGCTGCATCCGCACACGGCAGGACCAACATCTGAGGACAGGGAAGCCGGATGTTGAGGCTTGATTGATCTGTGCTACTCCGGATATCTCTGGTACTTCTAAATTTCCCAGGACGGAACAGTGAACACCTGCCGGCAGAAGGCTGGGATGTCTGTAGGCTGCTAGTGGCTAGAGGTGGGTGCAGGATGGGCCTCATTGAACTCTGTAGTCCATGCTTGGAGGAGAAAGAACCAAGGTTTGGGCTGGTGGAGAGGCAAGTATGGAGTCATAAATGAAGAAAGGACAGATTCAGGTTGGGTCCCAGGTTGGAACGACTAAAAGATGAGGCTTAACCAGGTCTGGGGGTGGAGGCCAGGCCTGGGGGTGCGGGCCTGTAATTCCAGCTACTTGGAATGCAGAGGCAAAGGCATGAAAAATTCCAAATAGAAGGTACAAAGAGGGCTGGCGATATATTCAGTGGCAGAGCAAATGCCTAACGTGAGTGGTCCTGGATTCAGTCTTCAGCACTGGAAAATGAAGGAATTATAAAGTAAAATGCACTGGAGCTCTGAGTGCACGTGTGCCACCCAGGCGAGGCGGTGCCAGTGGGGTGGTGGCAGGAGGGGACTAGGACCTCCTCCAGGCACAGCAGGGCATGCTTCAAGTGACAGCTAGGGTAAAGAACTGGGCGACAGAGCAGACCCACTCTGGCCTGAGAACTCGTGGGGACACTGCCAGCCCCCACCCCCGGCTCCATTACTCGCTTCCACTGAAAAGATGGGCAGGAAACTCTTTCACTACCGAGAGCGGGCACTGCCTCCCAGCGCTGAGATCTGAGCTGCGAATTGCCCCGGGGAAGCATGTGAGTGGCAGGTGAGAAGTGAGCAGGTGTGGTGCCAGGTGTGTGTGTGTGTGTGAGTGCCAGCTTCCCTGTGTCTGTGGCACGCTTTGCAGATCTGGGCTTCCTAGTGGCCCAAGTGTCACCCCGGTCCTTTCTAACGTGACCGGTACCTGGGCCTCTGCACTGTCTTATGCCAGGAAGCATAGTCCAGCCACAACAAGTGAGACTGCTTTCTTCAGACACCCCAGTTCCCTCCTCCCTCCTCGTCTTCTGGGTTCAGCCATTCATGTTCCCCGGGACTGCTCTTGGGAGGTACAAGGAAATGAGACACCCCGACCTGGATCTAGCCTGCTCTCACTTCAAGCCTGTGTCTCGTGAGTACAGGAAAACATGGTTCGTATCCAATTTCATTCTGAGCAGTTGTGTCTTGAGTATTAAGACACCCCCACCCCTGTGAGTTTGCTCTACGCAGAGGAAAGGCATTTTCAGGGCCTTCATTTTGCAAACGCTCTTCTGTGTATGACCTGCAAGTGTTCCGGAATGCTGTGGAGATGGTTGGGAGCCCAGCTGTGCTTCTTCAGATGGCATGGGAAAGTGTCATTGTTCTACGGCTCGGCAAAATGGAGCCAGCTGTCTGGTCTCTGAGAACTTGCTCTCTGAAAGTCTCTAGGAACTGGAACTGCTTGTGCAGCAAAGGTGTCTTTGCCTTGCTAGCAATCCTCAACTTTCAGATGATCGAAGAATCTAGAAGAATCTAGACAGAGCCACAAAACTCTGTCATCTCAGTCACTAACAAGGAAGAACGACAGTTCCCAGGATGCCGTCTAGTGAGTGGATGGGAACGACCCTGGCTGGGAACTCCAGGCTGGAGTGCAGCTCACTGCCTCTTGCATGCTAGCAGCCCTGGTGAGTACAACTTGTGATTAATTAGAGCCACGGCTGATGGGTTTTCTCAGGGCTGGTGCTGGAGCGGTGCCTGGGAGGCCTGCGAATGTGTCTTGCCAGTGTGCTGGCTGGCCTGTGTGGATGTCTCTGCAGTCTTTTCCGAGGCAGAGCAGGCAGAATGTGTGTACGACTCATCTCCTGTCCAACTCCGGAGAGCTGAACCTGCCAGCTTCGGCCCACATTCTGCCAGACGACGGGAAGATGCTCCGATGCTTCTGGCCGGAACAGTGTGTGTGCTCTCTGTGCTGAGCCACAGCTTCTGTGCTGGCAGAATCAAGGCAAACACGATCTGCTGGCTGCCTCCTCAGTGGTCCTCCTTAGGCCTGCCCTGTGAGGCTGCCAGGAGAGAGGCTTGCGAGGCTGTTAATTAAAACCATGGCACTCTGGGCAGGGAAGACGTTCAAAACTTTGAAATAATTTTCCTTAATAGAAATTGTGTTTCGGAGGTACTCAGGGAGGTCAGGCCAACCAGGGAAACCCACAAACCACAAATGAGCTCAAATAGGGTTATCCAATTTGTTTAACTTTGTGCCCACAGGCAGGCTGGAGAGCAGGATCTGTCACCAGCCTCGGGCTGCAGCAGCTGTCCTCATCTCCTGGGGCCGGAGGGCCGGGAGAGAGAACTGGACTTTCAGAGAAGCATCGGGAACTGCTGAATAGATGCTCTGAGATTTGCTGAGCAGGCAAGGGTGAGCACAGCTCTGTAGGCAGCCGCCTTATCCAGCGATCTATAGTGCCATGGCTATTCTGAGTTGGCAATGCGTTGTAAGGCAGTGACAGCAGGGAGGGCTGGGTGCCCCTGAAACCCGTCAGACACAGAGAGTCCCCTTCCTCCCATTGGCTCCCTTGCCAGAACTGCTTTTAAATGATGGCTATTGGGCCACACTGCACAGGCTCCCAGAGTGAAGGTGGATGGACCGAGAGAGGGGGCATGAACACCAGGGGGACAGCAAGGCCGCAGGTGTGAGGCCCCAGGCTGGCTGCTGAGGACCTGGATTTGCTGTGCAGACTCTCTAAGGGTTCTGGGCTGACCTATGAACATACAGCTTCTCACCAGTCTGAGAGTGGGAGCAGAATAATTCCTTGGGTTGGGGATCTACTCTGTGTAACCCAGACTGCATGCATCCTCCCTCCTTCTGTGGCCGACTGGAAGCCTAAGAAGGAAAGAGAACCGCAAAGGGCCTGCGGTTGCTGTGAAGACATACCGCCTGGATTCTGCCACACTGCTCTGGTTTAGTGTTATATCAACCCACAGGATCTGGAATCATCTCAGAGACGAATCCCTCAGCATGTCTGTTATGGCCTGTCGAGATCAGTTAACTAAGGTAGAAGACCAACTCTAAATGTGGGCAGCACCATCCTGAGAACTGAGATTCCCAGGCTGGGGGAAAAGAGGGAGAAAGGAAGTTGAGCATTAGCTCACCTCTCTCTGCTTTCCAACTGTGGATACAATGTGACCAGATGCCCCAGCTCCTACTGCCTGGACCTCCCCAACCTGTTCCATGCTTGCGTCGCTCTTTGCCAGGTAATGATCATAGCAACAACAAGCAACTGACCCCGGGATGCCCAGAATTACAGATTTGGAGTAGACCCTGCTCCCTGTGCTGGTTCAAGGCCTGTGCTCCACTCCTCTGTCTATGAACGCATGCCTGCCCTTGGTCTTGAAGTCAAGTGGATACAGTGTGCACCATAGAGAGCCAGGACGCATCTGGACACTCTGTTGTCATGGAAGCATGACTCTCCTTGGACTCAATACATCTCCTTCTAGGATGTCCTCCAGTCCTGCAATTCAGTCTCCATAATGTCCATAGGGAATTTGCTCTGCTCCTAGAATCTTGGACCTCTGGCCATCGGGGGGTTCTCACATGACTGGTATAGTTTGTATCTGGAGTGTTAGCAGTTGAGGCAAGGATAATTTTTTTGCCCAATGGTCTAGTTTTTCAAAAAAAACCCCACCATATGGAGTGTCTTCAGTGCCCATCATCTTCTCAGGAGTAAATCGGTGCTGCCAGGAGCAGACATGTTTCACATCAAAAGAATTCTGTTATTAAAACATTTTAAATGCCATGTTGGCACTGGGTTGCCCAAACTGGTCTTAAATTTACTCTGTAGCTCAGTAAACTTTAAACTGGCAAGCCCCTGCCTCAGCTTCTCTAGTCCCTGTGATTCTAGGCTTGTGCCTCCAGGTTCAGTGGGCTTCTGTATTTATGAAAAGAAGATCTGAGGAAAAATCATGTTTGAGAATTATTTTCTCATTCACACATTCTAGGCAGAGAAAACAGGAACCAGGAGAGGGGCAGAGTATTTACATGGAGCAAGGAGCAGGGAGCCATTGGGGAGAAGGCTGGGGTCTGGGGAAATTTACCAATAAAGGAATTGTGTGACTTCTCCTCCCTTGCTGGGAGAGCCAGGGAACTAACTGCTCTGGGGGAGACAGTCAAGCAGAAGCTGCTAATTACTCAGGCTGGTGCCGGTGGTGGTGGTGGTGGTGGGGGAGCTGCAGCCCCTGAAACACACCAGGCACAAAACAGAATCTCTGCTCCTTCCACTTGTCTTAGGAACCCAGATGCAATTGCCACAGCCACTCTGGGAACAAACAGTGGCCAACTGCAAGGGCTGGCTTCCCTAATTGTCCCCTCAAGGGTTGCCCCAGACTGGGGTTCTGACTGGGTAGCAGAGGGCAGGCACCAGGCACACAGAAGGTCAGGTCAGCAGAGCTTCCTGGTGGGGACATGACTGACCACAGGTCTGTGGAAACCTTTGCTTGAGGACTTGTCCAGTTCCATTAAGGGTCTCTGGTTCTGTGGGGCTTGTGAGCAAGAGGAGACGACAGGAACAGACTGAAGTTTTTGAGACTCCACGTATTTATCTGCTGCAATAAAATTCAGATCCATCAACATGAGTAGTGAGCCAGCTACTGTTTGCTGAGGGCACACACCCTAAACCAATCTGAGATGAGTCTTCGCTTGGACCATGACTCAAAGATGGGAAGGGGGGTTCGTTCCCACTTCCCTTATGAAGCATATGGTACTGTGGTCCCCCACAGACTCAGGGTGTGAGTGCATGGTCCCCACCTTCTGGTGTGGGTTTGAAGACAGTAGGGCCTTTAGGGGATAGAAGAGGAACACAGGTGTGGTTATTCCTGTCCCTGCTTCTGCCATTGGCTCTGATTCCTCTCAACTGCCCTGAACTAGTCTCCTCTCCTTTTTCTCATGGGAACCAGTTCTTCATTGCTGTGCCCTCCCCATAGCCGTGGCTCCTCTACCATGATGGATTCCGATCTCTCTGAAGCCACAAGCCAAAGCAAGTTACCGCGAGGCGGTCAGACATGGTAAACGCAGAATGAGAGTTTGGAAATCCCTGTCCGCTATCTCAACCACACTTCAGGCTGGCCTTTCTTCTTCATCAACTCAGTTCTGGAAAACAAAGCTGTTTTTGAATTTCAGCTACAAACAAGATTTCAGTATTTATTCTGTTAACCTAGAAGTGACTCCAGGCTGATAGGTATTGCTCATATGCTACAGGCATTTCAAGCGACACAAAGAACGTGGACAAACTGGGGATCATCCCACAGCTCACAGGAATTCTCTGAACACTGTCCCACGAGACGAAGCATCCTAGAGACGCTCAGGAGCGGAGAGCTTGGCAACTCTTGGAGAACGACTTAGTTGCTCGTATCACTCCTATGAGAAAACGCCTGAGAAAAGCAGGCTTGTTTGGGCTCACAGTCTGAGGGGACCATCCTTTGAGATGGGGACGGCGTGATGGCGGGTGGGACCGTGAGGCAGCTGGTTACAGTGCATCCTTAGTCAGGAAGTAGGGAGAGGTGAAGGCTGCAGCTCAGCTAACTCTCTCCTTTTCACTCAGCTCAGGAAGCCAGCTTCTGAGATGTGTCTCCGACAGTTAAGGACGGCCTTCCTGTCAGTGAACTTACTCTAGACTTCTCCAAACACGCATGCCCAGCAAGTTATTTTCATGGTGATTCTAGATCCTTTCAAGGGGACAGAGAAATGTGCATTTGGGTTTTCCTAGCTCCCGGGGCCCTGCAGCCCTTTGGTGCTGGTTTTCTTTTCTTTTCTTTTCTTTTTTTTTTTTTTTTTTTGGTTTTTCAAGACAGGGTTTCTCTGTGGCTTTGGAGCCTGTCCTGGATCTAGCTCTGTAGACCAGGCTGGTCTCGAACTCACAGAGATCCGCTTGCCTCTGCCTCCCGAGTGCTGGGATTAAAGGCGTGCGCCACCATCGCCCGGCTGGTGCTGGTTTTCTAAGACTGCATTTTTCAAGCAGACATTTCCAAAGCATAAAATTTGAATTTGGTTGGTAAAACACTCTTGAAGGTAAAAGTGTTGGCTTCCAAGAAAGGAGAGGCCGTGTGTTGTCTACTTCCAGAGGAGGTCCTTGTGGCAGTGAGTCTTAGTCATTCAGGTCAAAATGGAACCCCCTGGCACACGGACACAGACAAATGTGTCCATGGATAATAACTGCTGCCAAGGGAAGCTAAATAAATGCTCCAGCTTCATTTGCTCTGAGCTGACTTAAAGGTCACCCACGTGGGAGGTCACAGAATGGCAGTAACTTGTGAGCCCCCACTTGCTTCCCTGTGGAGGGAGCCTCTGCCTCTGGGTTACCATAACAGTTGTCTGGGGTATTTTGAGGGAGCCCTGACTCTTCCCTTGTGGCCTCAGGTGTGGCCTGGTATATCTGTCTTCACACAGGGTCCCCGTTGCTGCTTTGCTGGTCTGCATGTGGACAGGTCCTCATTTGGGACTAGACCCAAGCCCAGCATGTCTGCGTAGGATTGCTCAACAGTTTCAGGACAACCTGGCCGCCTGCCTTGACTGACCCGCCTGCCACTCAGGAGAAAAAGCATCCTTTGAAATTGTGTCCTCGGCCAGTGGAAAATGAGCAAGCGTCAGCCCCTGAAAGTAGGTCTAGGCGCTTCTCTGCAGAGGGCAGCTCGTCTCTGCCTGCTCCCTCTGTGTTGTTCTAGCTGAAAATGGGACACTTGGGCCACAATCCCAGGAAACCCTCGCCTGTACTCACAGGACTTGATTCTGTCTTGTTATCATTTAGCCAATTGGTTAGGAAGAAAACACTCGATTTTGAGAGATTCTTTGGCTTTTTGGCTTGAAGACGGCCATCATCTTTCAGATTCTGTCTTTTGGAAAACGGCTGTTCAGGACCTCTGCCAACCTCTTCACTGGCATATTATTCTCTCGTTGATTTAGAAAAGCTTTTTTGTATATTGAAGATATTAGTTCTCTGTGATAGAACCATGAAATTGTTATTTTTGACTCTGTGAATGGCATTTAAAAACATTGTAATGGTGCATTCTGCATTGTTGTATTCATAGGTCTGCGTTTGTATTTTCCGATTCCTGTGTGTTCAAAATGGCCAATGAATCTCACATCATCATATTGTAGATATTCTCCTTTATTTTCTTTTTATCTGCTTTAATGTTTTTTTTCTTTTCATGGAAATCTTTCAGACATTCACTACATAGTGAAAAAAATGGGTTTGCATCCAACTTTATATTTTATACCTCTCATTCCTAGTGCTCGCTGGGCATGGCCACCATACGCTACGCTGAAAGTCTCTGTTGGGACGCTAGTCCTAGCTAGCATAATTTATTTTCCTCTAGGCTATTTATCATCATCATTATTATTATTATTATTTTATCAAACCATACTGCTTTACTGAACTGTCACCACCTAATACATTGTTAATGTCTGGCAAGACACATTCCTCAAAACCACTCATCAAAGGACTTTCTTGGCTGTGGTCAGGGGTTCACTTCTCACACAAATTAAAAGTGGTTTAAATTACGTTGGTTTGTTTTGTGTGTGTGTGTGTGTGTGCACTGCATGTGTATATGCGTGTGTATTGCATGCGTGTGTGCCATGGCATGCTTGTGGAGGTCAGAGGACAACGTGCAAAAGTCAGTTTTCTCCTTCCATCACGTGGGCTCAATCTCAGGTCCTCGGCCGTTGAGGTAAGCGTCCTTGCCTGCTGAGCCGTCTTTGTATCCCTCCACATGCATTTAGAATCTCTCCCTCTATCCCAAGTTAAAATATACCCCACAACAGGATCTTATTGAATTCATAGACCAACAAGAAAAACTATGTTTTTGTAATTTTTAAGTCTTTGCGCCCAATAAAGTAGGCACGCATCTTCATTTATTGAAATAGTTTAAAATGTTATTTTATTAGCAATATTGCTTGTGTCGATGTGTGTGTGCATACATGCGTTGTGATAGTGAGCACACCCATGCATGTATGTATGGAGATTTGAGGTCAATGCCAATTGTCTGCCCTCTCCACTTTATTTTTTGAGCCAGAGTCTCTCACTGAACCTGGAAAAGCGGCCCTTGCAGTCAGAATGACTTGCAGTCAGAACTTCCCAGGCTCCCCCTGTCTCCGCACAACAGGCTCTGGGGTTACAGGCAAGCACCACCGGATGACTTTCACGTGGCTCTGGGAATTCGAACTCAGGTCCTCACTCCGGCACAACAACCCCTTACCCAATGGGGAATCCATTCTGACTTATCTTTGGCTTCACACATGTCCTGAGTTTATTGCTACATTTATTTCTAGGTGTATTGGGGCTTGATCTATTGCAAGTGATTCTCAAAGTTACGTTTTTCTCAACTTCTTATATTTTATGTATGAGCAAGCCATTGATTGGTGCGTATTGCCTAAAACTGATTAGACTTCTGTGTATTTATTGTTTTAATATTTTTCTGTTATTTTGGTTTTCTCCAGGAACACAACCTTATTATCTATAAATTACGGTGGTCTCGTCTCTTCGCATGTTCTCCACAGCTTTTATGCGCGTGTCTAATCGCTTCTCTCACTGCTTTATTTTACAATGGTGGCAGGAAGCCCTCTTAAACTGTTCCTAATGGGACGCCTCTAGTATTTTTACAATTAATTATGAAGGTAATTTTTGGACGGAAATGTGTGGGGTTTTTTTGAATCCTGTAAGGAGGTAACCGCCCATTTGCGAGCATAAGACGAGGATATTAAATTTTTATTAAATGTCTTTATGGCCTATAAAAAAGACGTAATGGCGTGGCTTGCCTTTCCTCCTGTGGACGCCGGGAAGGTGTTTTTAGCGTCTGGACTGGAGCTCTTACAGCTTGTGAATCCGAGCTCCTTGTCATCCATCTCGGCGTGAACTGACTTCTCTCAGCGTTCGCATGAACCTTCTCTCTAATTACCTTCTCCTGCGGCCTGTCAGGCTCCGGCATCTGGTCTGCGTTGACAATCATAGAAACCGCCTTTTCTTTCTCGCCTCACTAGAGTTGCTTCAGGGTCTGTGGTACAGGAATGATCAGTGCCTTGAAGACCCCAGAAAATAAAGACTCCGAGGAGCTTGGTAGTCTGGTGGGTGGAAAAATCTGGCAGCCTGGCACACCTGCTGCTGGGGGGAACAGAAGGCATTTTAGCCCTGTTGATGAACGCCATGCTAATACCCAGTTAGGTCCAAATGCTTGGTCCGGGTTGTGTCTCTGCTTCCACGCTCAGTTTCAGAAGAAGTGGGGAGATGGAGCAGCCTTACAATGCTGAAAACCTCTCAAGACTGACTGGGCTTCTGGCCAGGTGGTTTTGGTTTAAGCGACTGCTAGGAGAAGGGACTCTACCACGGTGGGGCTGACTGCCAACCACTCAGGCAACTCCAGGGAAGCAGCTTCTTTGAGTTGTCACCCACGCTGGGTGGGGTTTTGGTTGTGGCTGAGTCTTCCCGAGTCGCCTGTACTCCTTAGGAAGGTTACTGGTTCATCAAGTCAGACTTGGGAGGCATTTATTTTGGTCTTTTGCTGCCCTCTCTGTATCTGGGAAAGAATAGATGGTTCTTCATCACAAGAGAGCACAGCCCAGCTCCGCCCTCTCCTCTGCACGCACCAGGAGGCCAGGGCTAGAGTTTTCACTATCACTCATCTTACTGGTTAACAATTCAGAAACGACCAGAATGTTCTTCAGTGAGGGGAAGAAGGATGCAGTGGTTTGTGCACCTCCTACTCTAAGGCCTTTTAGATTAGCCCCACCCTAGGGCACCTAGTCAGCTTCAGCTATCAGCTTGACACAGCCTAGGATAATCAAAGGGAGCCTGGACAGGGGAATTGCCTTGATTGGATTGGCCTGTTGTCATGTCTGTGGATCATGTTGACACAGGAAGGCCCAGAACAATGTGGGTGGCACATGCCCAGATGGTTCTGGGCTGTACACAAAAGGTTGCACGGACCTGGGAATAAGCCAGTCAACAGTGATCCTCCATTGTCTCTGTTTTAAGCCTCTGCCTTGGCTTCTCTTGTTGATAGACTATCAATCAAATAACTCTTTTCTGCCCTAAATTCCTCATGTCCATGGTGTTTATTACAGCAACAGATGGCAAGCTAAAACTTCCCCATCAGCCTGGAAAATTCCTAACAACTTAATATTGCTGTGATAGTAGGAAAGTGAATGATGGACCTGCCCGAAAAGTGGCTCAGCAGGTGGAGGTATTTGCTGCCAACCCTGAGGACCTGAGTTCAAGTCCCAGAATCTACACAGTGGAAAGATTCCTGTAAGTTGTCCTCTATCCTTCCCACGTGCTCCATTACAGGTGTTCTGCCTTCCATGCTCACAGAGATAAATGGATAAATATAAGAAAAATTTTAGAACAATGTGGATGAGGACATTTTCTCCATGAAAGGATAAAAGTGTTACTAATCTTGCACCTGCATGATCAGAAACACAGTGGGAAAAATGCTCACCACCTTCAAGGGTCAGCACTGAGAATCAGCGTCCCACAAGCACCGAGGTGGGGGAGAGAGGGAGAAGGGGAAAGAGAATCGAATTCACTGGATATGGTACTTTGAATGGTACTGATAGGCTCATATGTTTGAATACTTGGTCCTAGTTGGTGGAACTCCTTGAGAAGGATTAGCAGGTGTGGCCTTGTTGGAGGAAGTGTGTCACTGGGGGTGGGGTGTCTTTGAGGTTTCCAAAGCCTAGGCCATTCCCAGTTAGCTCTCCATGTCTTCCCCCTGGTCAATGGCTCCAACTTACAGATAGGAATGTAAGCTCCCCACTGATGCTTCAGCACCATGGTTGTCTGCTTGACCACAGTGGTCATAGACTTACCCTCTCAAACTGACAGCCCAATAAGCTCTTCTATAAGTCACCTTGGTCATGGTGTCTTTTCACAGGGACTAGAGAGTAACTAAGGCTGGGCAGTGCATTCAGGAAGCAGAAGCAGACTCTTTGAGTCTGAGGCAAGCCTGGTCTACAGAGTGAGTTCCAGGACATATAGGGCTATACAGGGAAACCCTTTATAGAAAAAAAAGAAGGAAAATAGAGAGAGACACTAAGAGACAGACAGACAGACAGACACAGACACATACATACACACACACACAGAGACAGAGACAGAGAGAGAGAGAGAGAGAGAGAGAGAGAGAGGGAAAAAAGTAATAAAGTAACTAAGACAGGGCAAAATGGCATGCTGTAAATGCAGGGAGGTTGTGGTACTTTACAGACCTAGAATGCAGGCATTCCATTTCTTCAGCCAACCACTTACCACATCTTCTGCAGCCCGTGCTAATATTTATTTGGATCCTCAATCAGGGACTCTGTGGGGGGTCTTTCTGAGTCATTTACTGTTTTTCTACCATGTCTGTTTAGTAGTACCGTGTCTGTTTAGTCCTTAGAAGTGGAGGTGGCTGCTGCACACGACGGAGGGTGGAGCAAACAGTGCATCCAACATCTGTTTCCCAGAACCTAGCAGGATGGTGCGCATGAATGGTGCTCACTTATCAGCTTTTGGAAGACTAGGAATGCCCCGGGAAGCCTTAGTAGAGGCTTCCATGTCCCTCTCAGGGAGCGTAGCCTCTTCTGCAGGGTCTCAGTGGCCTCAGCCCTCTGTGCAGTGGGTGACAGTAACACTCTGCCCGTGGTGTTGCAATGTCTCTAGCTAAGGTTAGATGACAACAGGAGGAACAACTTGCCCAGGAAAGACCTCTCTAGGAAGGGGGAGGTGAGAGCAGGGTGTTCCCATTAGCTTGTGTCTGTGGGGGGCGGTTAGCCTAGCAAGAACCAAGGTGAAGGTTGAGTCCTTCTGAAGGCCATGCTTAAAGATGACCCAGGGCAGGAGTCCTGCCCTGAGCTATTCCCTCAGTTTTGGGGAGTCTGGTCCAGGGCCTGAGCACTTACCTGAAGGTAGATTGCCATAGCAACAAATTCTGAAGCTGGGTCACCTGGGTCAGAGAGTCCTGATGGTGGGTCACCTGGGACAGAGGGTCCTGAAAATGGGCCACTAGGGTGAAGGGTTGCACTCCTAGGTGGCCATCCTCTGTCATGTCCTGGGATCCTAAGGCCCTGGACTCCTTTGAAGAAAGAGTGTGGCCCCGCAGATTCTCTCCTACTGGCCAGAGGCTTCTTTCTAATTTCCTTTTTATTGTCGTGTCTCTCTGGAGGCACCAATGGTGCTGGGCTGGTAAAAACAGTCCCTGAAAACCAACCATGGCTGCACGGGCGACGCTCGCCTACGCAGGAGGCTGTCCAGGTGATGGATGCGCTTTTCATCAGCACACGACAACAGTCTGACTTTCCCCCCAGAATTATCATTTAGATCAGTTTAACTAATCTGTCCCAATTTGTCCCCTGTGCCTTCAGGTCTCTGTTTGCAGAGGGCGAGAATAACCACGTCCAGAGTGCAAAATTAGGAGCAAGCAGTAATGACCCCAGGGACCAGGTGGACCAGGCCTAGACGGCTGCCGCTGAAGGAGGCCCTCATTACACAGTCACCTGTGAGCCGCCCAGAGGTGTAATTGGCACATTTGACTGCATATTTCTGGGCCTTTCTACTATCTCTCTGATGTGATAAAATTAGCTTCAACCACAAAAGGGAAATGAATAGGCTTTTTAAGCAAATGTGTAGAGAAAGCCCCTATTTGTCTGGATCAGTTGAAAGTGGCCCCATCTGAAGTCAAGGGTGCGCACTGGGTGACCTTTCAAGGCAGCATCCAGACTTAAGATGTTAGATTGTCTCCCTTTAGATTGGGAAAAAAGAAAGAAAGAAAGAAAGACATTGGCACTTCAGAGTGAACTGAGCACAAAGGGAGTTGGAGCGAGGGAGAGGGAGCGGGGAGAACGGAGCTGTGCTCTGACCCATGGGGGCTAAGGTGCCCAGAATGGATTGTGGTATATAAGGGACCCCATTTCGTCTCATGGATCTCACCTTCCTCGTGTCCACCTGGGCACCACCTGAGAGGCTCACCCTGGTCTCTCCCATGATTCCTCACTGTCTCATCAGAGAGAAAATGGCTGCCTGGGGCCCCTCAGGGTGCAAGGGAGAGAGACTCCAGTTTCACCCATGGCCATGCTTACTGAGCCGTCCCCAGATAGCGAGGCCAAGGGAAGAAGATGACACTTGCTGCTCACTAAGCCGTCCCTGGACCGTGAGGCCAAGGAAAGATGACGCTTGCTTGTGTTTCCTTCCTCCATCCAAGAAAAGTCCCAGAGACCTACATGATATGCCCGAGGCTGCAGAAATGAACTAAATGAGGCCTTGGGAGAGGCCCTTGGGAGAGGCCCTTGGGAGAGGCCCTTGGGAGAGGCCCTTGGGAGTGGCCCCGACTCTTATCTTTACCAGATGTCCTTGGTGGAGGCATCACCCTCCTTTCACTGGGACAGGTCCTGCCCTGACAGACAGATGTGAAGCTGCTGTGGAGGGGGTGTAACCAGACTACAGAGGCCGTGTTTACGGACTCCACCAGTATCTCAGTAGTGAGCTCTATGCTTGAAGCAGATCGCAGAGACGCAAGGCAGTGGTTAGCACTTGACTGTGTCACCCTTGACTGTATTGTGAGCCGCCACCGAAGGGGCAGATGGCCCAGGGGTCACTATATGGAGCTCAGAGTTAATCAGGGCCCGGCGAAAGACCTGTCCATTCCTAGGAAAGTTCCCACCCCATTCTCAGACTCAACTGCTCACCAATGACGGAGCGGGCCTTCAGAACCCCAGCCAGATGCTGTGCTCTTAGCTATTCCGGTGGGGTGGCTGTTTGGTCATCTCAACTCCTGAGCTCCAATTTCCTCGCCTAGAAAAAAAAAATCAAGACTAAGAATCAGGGTTAGGAGCCTGCCACCAAGCCCAGTGGCCTGAGCTTGGTCTGTGGGAGCCACATGGCAGAAGGAGAGAACCAGCTACCAAAGGAGCATCATGACCAGTAAATATTAGAACTAGAACAGGTGAGGGCAGGATTCGTCCTCGCGTTGATGTTGGCAGGGACACAGAGGACCGACGGGTGACTTCTTCAAGCAGGCCTGTGAGCTTGGCTGCCGTGCCTGACCTTTCTTGGGCTCCCTCCATGCCAGACCCTCCCACTACTAAGAAGGCTTTGTTCACAGCGCTTGGTCGCCTTCTGCTCCCCACGGCTCCAGGGCAGAGAGGAGACAGCAGAGATAAATAAATGCAGGCAGTCAGTGAGGCATACTAACAGGCGATTTACAAAGCAATCTCATAAACTGTCTCCACTGTTTCCTCCTTCAGTCCTAATCCAATGTGTTTGGGATCCCGACGCCTCTGGAGTTAGACAGAAGACACTAAGACACGGACTTGTCTCACCTACGGTTCCCTTCCAATGAGAGGTCAGCTGGAAATGGGAACTGATTTGTCTGACAGAAGCCAGCCTGGGCAAGTCACAGATAGGGGCTATGGAAAAGGACCGCATCCTCCAGCCCGGTGGGCTTTCCCCTTCTGTCTATGGACCAAGTCCCCCACTCATGGTATAAAGCATGTTTGCAGACTGCCCCTTGGAAGACCACAGCGTTACACGAAGTTGGTTCTCCTGTCTGGCTGTTGATAGCAGCAGCCACCTCGGGTTGCACTTTGGGAGACTGAGTGTGGTGGGTAGCATTTGTGATCTGGGGTTAGAGTCCTCTTTCACATTTGCAGGGAGAAGGTGAGGTGGGGGCAATCAGAACCTCAGAATCTGTCAGTCACCGTCAGGGAGTGGGGAGTATTCTCTGAGCTCTGCCGCCAGCTCACAGCGCTTGGGCCCCGGGGTTTTATTGGTGAGGAGTTCATTCTGTAGCATAAAGGTCATCAAGAAAGAACACAGGTCAATGAAACTGAGACTTCCTGGGGCAGCAGCCATGCCCCCTCATATCTGAAGACCTCATGGGTGGGCACAAGTGTCTGTAGAGTATCTCTGCTCCCGCAGGACAGTGGCAGGTTGTCCGTCCCTTGGCTAGGAGCTATGAACCTGCTGGTCTTTTGTTGGTGTTTTTTCTTTGACAAGGTGAGGATGAAGCTGGCCTGGTGCTGTCCTTCTGCTGTGGGTTCTCTGGTTTGCTGGGCCTGTCCTGCTTTTACCACCCTGTGATTCCTGTTCTCCAAGCCCCCTCATGGCCACGGTGAAATCTGAAGTCCTCACTCCAAGGTTCTGCTTTTCTGGCTCCCCTTTAGTTCCTCTCTACAGCCCCTCACCGCCTCCTCCCTCGGGCCCTACATCAGGCCCTTGGCATGCGTTGCTTCCTCCATCTAAGATGCCTCATATCCATGGGGTTGTGAGGATCTTCATTTCTTCAGGCTCTTGACTGAGGGTCGATCTTGGCTGAGACCCTTGACAGCCAGGTAGATCCCTGGGGGGGAGCTGAGGGAGGTGTGGTGGTACCCACCTCTCCTCCTCTGGCTCCCAAGGTCTGGTTTAGAGGGTGACACAGGACACTGGCTTCTCCTCCTCAGCAGGTATCTGTTCCCGGTATCAGTATCCCTGTGGTCTTCATTGTGGCTAGGAAGAACACACTGCTTTTGGGTCATTTGCTTTAGGAAGAAGACCAGGTGGCCATTTGTGCCCCATGCCCAGCCAGTATAGGGAGGTTGCTTGGTGACGTGGAGGAAGGAATGGAGGATGGAGAGTGAGGTCTGATGTTGGTGGCTCTCACTAGCTGTGTTTTTATAGAGTCTATTATCCTCTATTTATAGGCTTATAGTTACGACACAGAATTTTACTGGTAATGAAGTTATATAGAATTCTGAAACCTGCTTATAAAGCCACTGTGTGTTTATAATTCTGATGCTAAAAAGGTAGCTTTTATGGAAAATTTAGAAAATACATTTTGCATAATGAAAATAAGAATCACCTGTAATATATTTTTTAAAACATTTCACTCACCTCATTTAAGATAGGTGGATGTTTACATTTCTGACTGCCGGTATGTTTTTATAAAGCATAACATACTGTGGACCATCTTCACTCGCTCGAGCTGAGGCAAAATGGAATAAAGGGGAGCCCAGTGCTGTTTCAGGGATTTCTCACCCCCACCCTCTCACTGTTTCGTCTCTTTAGAGCACAGAGCAGCCTCAGTGGAGGGGGGGGGAATACATGTCTGCCACTTGACTTGTGCCTGGCCACAGCACATAAGACATGAGGTGGACTAGGCCAGCAGGCATGACTGGAGGCTCCTCCAGAGGCTACTGATGTGGAAGAGCTTACCTCCCTTTGATCTCTCGAAACTCCAAAGCCCTGGCCTCAGAGTGAGCTCCTGTTTGTCTCTTTCTGCAACCCCAACTCTGCGTCTTCCCAACAAGGCAGGTGGCCCCAGTGGTGACCAGTGGTGACCAGTGGTGGCCACATGAGAGCAGGCTGAGAGTCTGATCTGGTTGGTTGAAACATATCTTGTTAAACGTAAGGGTGAGCTTGGTGCAGTGAACTTACACCAGACTAGTGATCTCTGGGAACAGTTTGGGGGGGAATCAGGACCCTGCCCATCCAACTCCAGCTATCCAGGACTGGGTTAAGAAGTAGGCATGAAACACCAGCTTTTCTAGTGAGTTGCTGTTGAAGGAGGCCGCTTGTTTTCCGACTGCTCAGCCCTGAAATAATCACACAGAAACCATATTATTTGCAATACTGTTTGGTCAATAGCTTAAGCGTATTTCTGGGTAACTCATATCCTAAACTAACCCACCTCTATTAATCTGTGTGTGGCCACATGACTGTGGCTTATCAGGTAAAGTTCCGCCATCTGTCTAACTCCTCCTTCTTTCTCCCAGCATTCAGTTTAGTTTTCCCCACCCCACTGGCCACATGGGTTGGGGCATGGAAGAAATGGTGTGGAGATAGGACTGACTACCTTATAAGGACAGGTGAGTGGGAGTCACATTGCTACAGGACAAATGCCAAGTCTCAGGGGCGAACCTGTCCCTTGATAAACAGTTATTTCTTCCTTTTTTCAGTTATTTTTTTAAGATATCTACTGGCTAGTAGGTGGCTTTTGTATTTCAGCTCCTTGCAAGTTAGCCAGGTGGCAAGTAGAAAATGTTCTCAGAAGGCTGAGGCCACTCTCTTGCTGCCCTTACCCCTACCTCAACAACCTTCCAGCGAGGAAACTCCTGCCCTTGGTGTCAGGGACCTCACTTGTCATCTGATGAGAACAGGGTTTGAGGGGGCTTGCTGAGTCTCAGGAAGTCAGCTGGAACTGCAGGCTTCTTGGAGATCACCAGTTAGCCTGGTTCCTGAGCCCTATGCGACATGTGGTATGAGAAGAAACGAGGAACTCCCAAGGGTGTAAGAGCCTTCACAAACCCATCCCTGCTGAGGTGGCCATGGTGGGACCCGGGCTGTCACTTCACTTTCCCATGACAGAAGCCAGCACAATCGTGACTGCAGGTTTCTCCACCTTGTCATGCCTCCTTGGCGGGAGGCTCTGAGGGTCCTGGAGCACGGTCATGGCTGGCAGATGGACCTTGAGTGCCACAGCCTTGCTGTGACAGCAGCCAAGGGTTATTTATAGAAGTTAGGCCCTGTCAGCCACAAGGTGTAGGACTGGATTTGAAAGCCTCTTTGCTATGAGCCCTTCAGTTATCTCCAGGAGATTAGTCAGGAATATTACTAGTGTTGCGGAATATTGGTTAAAGATTTGTTTATGCTGTGACGCGTTTGTTTAATGATTGTTGCATTTGTTTAACTCTGTAAAGCGGTGTTACTTTGCCTGTCTAAAAACCTGATTGGCCCAATAAAGAGCTGAACTGCAAGGCAGGAGAGAGAAATGGGTGGGGCTGGCAGGCAGAGAGAATAAATAGGAGGAGAAGTCTAGGAGGGGGGCGAGAAGAAGAAGGAGAAGCGAGAAGAGGAGAGGATGACACCACGGAGCATTTTAATTTTGAAAGTGTAAACAAATTATTTTTGGTTGGGTGCTCGTCTTCAGAATTCCTCTTCTGTCAGAGATCCAGTGTGAGGTGGGGAAGGGGATCCAGGTACAGGGTCTGATTCTTGGGCCCCTAAAACGTTAACGTCAAGTCAACCTGACAGACGCTGTTACTGAGTGGGAGATGGGCTTTGGGACATGCCCACTGTCTTGTCAAAGGGGTTATCTTAATTACCTCCATATGGGAAGACCCATCTTAATGGCGGGTGGGACCCTTCCTGGCCAGGGATCCTGCAAGGCAAGAATGAGGAGAGGAGCTGAAGCGTGCCCTGCCCCCTCTATCTCCTGATGGTGGCTGGCTGTGACCTGACCTGTCTCCACGCTCCCGTTCCCTTGACTTCTCTTCAGTAGTGGATGGTGTCTTGAACTGTGAGTGAAAATGATGTCTTGCTACAGAAAAGGAAAAGAAATAAAGGCCATATACCAGACCCAGTGCTTGCTGCTGGAATGTGACCCCATGGGACCTTGCTGGCAATTTTGAGCCAAGAATCAGAAGGTGGGCTCTGGTGACTGCCCTGGCTCTGAGCGTGGGGGGGGGGGGGGCAGGGCAATTCTGAGCACAGGTCTGAGTCTGGTAGGGACGGGTTTGCTTCCTGCCTCCCTGGCTGCTGAGCTGATGCTTTCCCGAGTCTTGTGCTGCTCATCGGTCTCCCGGGAATGACAAAGCCGTGGGCCGGAGCCCTTCAGCACAGCCTAGTACCTCAAAGGCTCCGTGAACAGCGTGGATATTGTTTCTATTATTCTTACCATGGTTACTTTTATTAAGAATTTGCTGTTCTGCCAATGTCCTCTTCTGTCCCCCTGGCCTATGAGTAGCCCTTCAGCAAGCACTATTCGGGGGATGCAGACTTGGAGGCAGCCCCCTTTCTCCTCTGTTCACTTCCAATTGCCTTTTAATGGGTGAGAGATAAAGTGAAATTACAGCCTTGGGTAGCAGCTTGCCTGGGCGGCTGGAACGGTCTGGCCCTTTGTATCATATACTATAGCTGCGTTTATGGTCCCCAGAGCCAAGACAGAGCACAAATCAGACCCTTTATTGCTTCTGCTAGCGCAGTGAGGACAACAGTCCCATGGGGAGAGAGGCAGAGGCTGTGTGCAGTATAGCACTGGGCTCCTAGGCCTATGAGGATCAGACCCTGCTCTCTGGTGACATTGGCTCACACGAGCAATAAGTGATGACCAACGTGTGCACTCCTGGTCTCTCCCCCTCTCTGCTGTATCTCTATTTGATCAATCAGCCTGTGTGTAAGTTCAGAAAAGACTTTAACCAATAGCCTATAAAAATAGAATGCAACTTGCAAATCAAGCAGAAATGGCTCGGAACACATGAAGAGACTAGGGCCTCGCTCACGTTATCTGTGATGCAGATAAAGGTTTTGTCTTTAATCCCAACGGCCCTGCCATACGGGTACTGGTGTCAGTGAGCGACTCCCCTGGATGACTCTGCACACTTGGCCATCAGCCTCTAAGTCCCGTTTACCTCTCGTGGGGGGAATATTGACATTCAAACTGATGAGATTCAGGCCACTGCTATTGTGGGACCTTTTTCTGCGAGAGTCTCAATTGCAGAGGGTACCCACAGATCACAGGAATGCTTCTTCCATGCCCAGTTCAGGTTTACTGGGGTTAGTGACAGGCCTGCAGGTGACTCAAAGGCAGCTATGCCTCCCAGGAGACTTCCTGTGGATCACCATACTACAGTTTGTTCTAGAGCTTGGATCATCAGAAGCACCGCACACTGAAGAGACTCCCGGGTGGTGTTCCAGGGCCCTTGCTCCTGGAGTCCCACCTGAGTCTGCTGTTTACTTCTTATACAGCCTTGGCCAGGAGGGGGCTCATGATCGTTCCATCCGTCAAGGGGAAGTTAATAGGCCATGTCTCATGAGGGTCTCCAGTGGGTGATCAGAGCCTCACTGCTGTGATGGTCGCATCCCACTGGGAGGAAGCAGCTGCATCACATGCAGACCTACCAGTGGTGACCTAAATCCCATCAGTTCAATTGTCAATACCCATTGCATACAATACCATATTACAATTCATATATCCTATAATATGCACCTTATTAGTATTCTGTGTATATATTCATTAAATATGCAATATGTATGTAACATACATGACATATATACATATATATGCATGTATACCATAGCCTGTGGCTTCTAATGCCTCATGAACAAGAAAATATGATTCTGAACCAGACCCAATGAAAGTAATTCCATGAAGACACCTACACCTAGTAAGCACGAGTTACATGAGGCTAACGCCCACATAACATGGCTGGATGTTTTACGGTAAACTTTTTATACAGGTACAAGAGAAGTCTTCTAAAATGAGGGCAAGGTACAGATGAGAGCAGGTGCTTCCTGTCACTCTCTGTATCACACTTTCTGCACCTCACAGGGCTGCCGCAGGACCAGCTTCACAGCAGGTACATTAACCCACACCACCACAGATGCTGGAGCTGTGTGTGCAGGGCTGCA
The DNA here is from genome assembly GCF_014885135.2 of Alexandromys fortis. Lineage (NCBI taxonomy): Eukaryota > Metazoa > Chordata > Mammalia > Rodentia > Cricetidae > Alexandromys > Alexandromys fortis. Next base: position 6,262,995 of record NW_026067960.1, read on the forward strand.
GGGCTGAAGCGGCTGCAGGATCACCGGGTCACGGGACTTTTCCAGTTGCCGATGCACGTGGTCTTACGTGGCCAGTGCCGCACGTGTTCTCTCGTCTACTCAAAGGCTATTGCGGGGCGTGGCTGCAAACAAAACCATTTGATGCCGTGGCACGGTGCTGTCATTGGCGAAGTTCAGGGTACAGAATGGTGCAGTTGTGCGCTGGTGAGATTCATCGCTGATACACAAGCCTGACCACGTAAGTTCTATCCGTGGAACCCATATGGTGGAAGGAGAGAACAGACTCCTGAAAGTTGTCCTTTGACCTCCTCAGGTGCAGCATGGAAGCACACACACACACACACAAAAAAAAAAAAAAAATTAAAAGAAATCGTTAAAGAGAAACATGCAGTCAAATTACAAAAATATCTAACATTTTAAGTATGTTTATGGCTTTAAGATTTTCTGATTTTTATGTGAATGGATTGGACCCCATTCACAGCTACCGGGGGCACATGTGACTTTTGGCCATAATTAGACTCACCTGAATGTCAGCGTGGCAGAGCTGTGGATGCCTGGCTCTCTTGGACTTTGCTCTGACATCTCTCATGGTAGCAGCCTCTGCTCCACACTACTTCCTGACTCAGTGGCATAGCTGAGCTGTGACTTCAGAAACCCCTTCCCTGCACTGTGTCACATGCTCCGTGAAAGGTGACCAGTCCTGATGGAACTGCAGGAGACTACAGCCCCAGCAGCTCCCAAGTGGGACCCTGCCACCTTCTGCTCTAATTCGTCCAGCTGAGGGGAGGGAGTCTTTAACGAGCGTATTAAGGGCTCCAAGATTTGTGCGTGACATAAACAGCAGGCAGGTATTGATCTTTCTGTTTCTAAGAGGGTGGCCCATTGGCTTTCCTGCTAGCTGAGAAATGAGTCCCTTTGGGGTGTTCTTGCTTCTTGCAGGAAGAGGAGCCTCCCCTGCCACCCTGTCAGAGGCTCACTCGCAGGCAGTGTCTGTTGCATAGACACTGAGCCTTGCTCTGAGGTCCACCTAGACTCCAGCATCTAGGGTCTTAACTCTGGTGCCAACAGCTCTTCCAGAGATGACTAGTCTGGATGGTGCACCCTTCAGCAGGAAGTGCAGACCTGAGGTCCGGGGTCTTTGACAAGTCATGGTATTCAGGAAGAATATACTAATTTCTTTTTATTTTCAGGACATTCATTTAAAAGATGGCTATTTGTGGCGGTTACATTTTTAAGTGTAACTCTGAGAGGTAAAATAAGTTGAAGAAAAATATGGGTAAGCAACATGGTGCAGAAGGCACGTGACTGGAATGTGCCTCCCAGACAGTACCTTTGGGAGACATTGAACTGGGCATGACAGGAGCGTAGGGCTTCCCATTAGGCAGAGAACAGAGCTGGAGTAAGCTTTAGGGCAAGGTGGGAGACTGTGCCTGGGTGCCAGATGTCCGGAGATGGGGTGAAACATGGCTGCCAGGGATCGACTGAGCCTCAACTTCCCTGCAGCCGAGGCTCACTGATAAAGCAGAATGGGGAAGGCAGCAGGCCAGGGCAGGAGGAGGAAGCAGGTGGTCCACGGGCTATGGCATTCTGGAGGGAAGAGGAAGTCGGGCTTCCCTGAGCCAGCCAAGCCCTTTGCACCTGACTTCTAGTATTTGGCTTCCTCCTTTCTTGACAACGAGCCTCCATTTTATCTTGTAGAAGCATCTCCACTCGTGTGCATGTGGACACACTGAGCCAAGCTGAGGGTTCTGTTGTCCCCATGTCTAGGTCGGGGTTGGGCTCCTTACCCAAGACAGTCCAACAGGGGACATCAGAATGCAGACCCTGGCTCCCTGCTGCCAAGTTTATGCAGCTGGCAAGGAGCTGGCTCTGGGATCCTTCCCAGAAGAGAGGACCTGAAGCGAACACCATTGTGAATCTGAGGGGCTGGGAAAGAAGCAATCATACACCCAGGGACCAGGTATGAACCCCAGTCTAGCCAAGACTGGATCTTTCATTTGTGGGAACCTATGAGCCGCATTTGAGTTGATCCTCAGAGTTCTAATGGAATTATTCACCTACGTGCTAACCTCCCCAGCTCTGGAGTCAGGGACGCTGGCACCTAGGCTTAAACCTCTGTTCCAGCTCCATGTGAGCTGCAGGGCTCTCAGCAAGTCATTGCTCTAGTTAACAAGCACAAGGCAACAGAATTGCACTAAGGCTTAAGCAGAATGCTGGCCCGGAAGTCCTGTGTCAGCAGGGACTTCGGCTAATGACAAGGGTGGCTGAGGTAAACTGAGTTACAAACAATGGCAGCTACAGAGCTATTCTGGGTGGAAGGATGTCCTTGGCTGTCTCTGACTGGGAGCATCCCAAGGCTAACGTGGCAGCCCCAAATAAAGGTTTAGTCTGTGTCCGTACCACATCGTATGCCTTAATGCTACAGGCTCCCACATCTGCAGTCAACGCTATTTCACGCAGATGCTAGCTCACAGGTTACAGAGACCCACAGATTCGCTAGTGCTGGGGGCCTGAGAGGATGGATGTGTCTTGAGCCCATCTTGCCTCCACTACACTGCTGGATAAGCTTAGTAGATCAAACGTGGAGAAAGAATTCAGCCATCAGCCATTGTTCTTACTCAGCTGTCCCCCCGGCCTGGCAGCCTAGCTGTAAAACGTCTGCTTAATATTCCATCTGTAGGAGGATGTGCAACTCGGATTCATGCTCGCCAAGCCGCCTGTCAAGAGCAACCTGAAGTGAATAACAAAGGAAGCCAGCGAGAGCCACCAATCAAATGTCCTACACTGTCACCTGCCAGAACCACTTGGCAGAGAGCATTCCCACGCTGCACCCCATGCAGGGCTTTCTCTGAGCTGCTAAGATGCCCACAGTAGTCTCCTCTCTGCTCCAGAGAGCCCCAGGGCTCCTCTGCCCTGTTAAGTTTGGTGATTTTGCTCATTCTCAGCTCTAGGACTGAGGCCAGACAGCGAGGGGCGGCTGTCTGTGAGCACCGGGCAGATGCATCTGATCACACGGACTGCTAACCTCAGCTAAAATGTAAGATGAAAACTAGTTACCTGTCACCTCTGAGACACCGTCAAAAACAAGTTGTGGAGGGTCCGTTCTGCTCACCGGGAAGAGGGGACTGAACCGTGACATCCCTAATAGACTTCAGTATGTCCCAAGTTGCTTGTTACCCAGCTTGAGAGCCGTGACTGACTGCTACAGTGTTTGTTAATGACCAGTAACCACAAGCCCATGTCATACAGCCGCTGACTATGGCAGCCTGGCCTCTGCAGAGGGAAGAGGTGGGAGCCAGACATTGTTAGCTGCATTAGTTTCCTTGGTGTGGGTCACATGCGGATGGTCACCCACACACCGATGACCTCGGGAGACGTCTCCCTCAGCACTGGGCAATGTCTCCAGTGACAGACCCAGGATGGGAGTGACATTGTCCATAGGGCTTCATCCACTTTAACGTTAAACATAGCTTGTTATTTTGCTAGTTACCTTTGCCCCACTTACTCACATCCCCTAGTGTCACTGTCTCCACCAGAATGACATGTTCGTTACCATGGATGGAGCTATGTCAAGCCATTACCGCAAACACCAGCTCAGGGTTTGACAGTGCCAGGTTCCCTTCTGGAGGTTGGAACCAAAGCACCGTGATATGCGGCCTCCAGTGTCACACAAGGAACCTCTATCGTGTGAACACCCTCTGCTCACCGCTCCCCAATCCCACCTTGGCAGACTGTACCCCTTGGCTGTCTCCCTGCTTAGCCTTTTCTGAACTGGAAGAGCATAGCAACAGCCTTTTGACTGGCCTTGTCCATTCGGTCACGTGTCCTCTTGTCCTTTGACACCTCATTTCTTTGATTTATCTACCGCTGAGGCCAGGCATTACTGTGGGAAGCGATAGGCCACTTTGGGTTGCATTGTTGAATGTGGCTTCCTTGGATTTTGTGCTTCAGGCTGTGTGACCATGGTGTAGCCAGTTTCTCTGGCGTTGAAGCATTCCCTAGGTCCCAGGGAGTTCTGAAGGGAGCAGGAAGTAAACCAGCCTCTAGGAAACAGATGGCATACACAGGCCCTTCCTTCCCCACTTGCCACCCCTGCCCGAGTAGGGACCGCCTGCAATCCCCAAGCCCTCCATCTATGCTGCTCACAGTCTTAAAAATTAAAATCTCAGATTTGTCTTTGTTCCCTTTCTAGAGAAGCATCTGGGCACAGGGTTCATTGTGTGGGTGTACGCATATTTCAATGTGGGTGTACGTGTGTGTGCAGGTCCACATGGGGAACGAAGATTAATGCCCCAAGTCTTTCCCATATCTCTCACCTTATTCACTGAGGCAGGATCTCTCTGTCAAACCCAGAGCTCACTGATGAGGCTAGAATTATAGGCAGGGCCATCACACCTACCTGGCAGTTACATGGGTCCTGGGGATCTGAACTCTATCCCCTGTCTGCGTGATCACAGCTTTCACGGCTGAGCAGAGACACTTCTTCAGTCTGAGGGTGCAGTTTTGGTGCCCCCCCCTTTATGACGTATCTGATGGCATGGGTTAAGGATGTCTCACGAGCAGGCAGGGAAAGGAGTTTCTCACGCAAACATCACACACAGGTTTCTGGTAGAAACGAGAAGGGCCCTGTGGATGCAGGACAACTGCGCAAGCAGCACCCAGTCAGCCTGGCATCCCGCTGGGCTACCACAGTAAGGGTGCAGCCCCCGGGGGCCTCACATCAGCAATCACTCTCCACAAAAGATGCAAAGCCTGCTTTCCTTTCTGTTTTTTCTTTTATTTTCTTTTCTTTTAATAAAGAAAGGATATGGTTAGCTGACCAGGGGCTTAGCCAAGGATTAGAAGCTGGTTGACTTTAGAAAATTCCTACCTGCTTTCTGTGCACACACTTGAATTGACTGTGGTAAATAGTTGTGAGGGTATTAAAATGTGAGCTGGGCCTCCAGTGACCCTGGGTCTATCTTTGTGTGGCCCCGGAGGCCGAATGGTTTCCTTGGAATCGGGATTTAGTGTCTCTAGTTTCCAGGAAGGGAGGCTTCCTGGCTCTAGGAATTTGCCTGGGTGCTATGCAAGCAGCTAGAATTTGGGGTAATTTTCCCTAACGACAGAGTTGAGTAAGGCCCAGTTCATTTTAACCACTATGCTGTTACCACCAGCTACACAGTCGTGGGCAGGGCAGGCTGAAGGAACACGAAGGTCATAGAATAGGGCGGAAGTACATCCTGGCCTCAACCATCAGGCCCACATGTCAAAACAGGCCACCCACAGGGAACAATGCCGTAACTGTGGCTTTTCACCTGCTTAGTTAAATTTAACTCATGAGGCTGGGAGGACCTGTGGTTAATTGTGTATCACAGCGGCCCTCTGAGCTCCTTAGAAGATCAAGGCCTCAGAATTCTCCCAGGGGACACGGCGCAGCCTGGCTCACAGAAACTCCTGCTTGTCAAGAGAAAACCACAACTTTCTCTCCTGAAGACGTTCACAAACGTTCGCAGGTTGTCGGAAATAATTAGTCTGCTTTCCTGCGCTGTGGGGCTGTGGGATGAAATGGTTTGTGCCTTGACAGGATCAAAGGGCTTCTACAGCTTCTTGTAAACCCAAATAAAATTCCTTTGAAAGGAATTCCTTGAAGTAAACTCTGGGAATTATCTGTGATTTTGTGGCGCATTGGTGGCATGGGAGGGGGGAAGGAACCACGGTTAAAGGCAACCATGGGCAAGAATGCGCACAGAGGGTGTTTTGTGTGTCCACAGGGCTCTCATAGGAAGCTTAAGGCCTGCTGACATCCATCCAGTGCTGATGGGAGGCACCAGTGGCTATGGAAGCTTCCCAGTGTCTGGATTGAACCTAGGGACTCATGTATGCCAGACAACTGTATTATCACCAAGCCATGTCTCTAGTCCCATGTTTCTACCCTAGAACATGCAGGCAGGGGCATGTGTACACACCCACATCTATACATAGGGTCAGGACGGAGTGTCTACACTGACAAACAGTACCCAGAAGTGGATCCTGGACAAGCCACTTCATTTCTTTCTGTGCCTCTCCCAGATTCAGTGGGCGTTGGGCCTCGCTTCTAGTGACAAGCTCTGATCCCGAGACCAGCTCAGGACCAGGCACAGCAGAAGCCCCAGTGACAGCAACTCCACCTCCCTGTTGCTCCTCCCCAGAACCCTGTCAGATGCTGAGGGAAGCCCAAGAGCAAATCTAAAGAGAAATAGTGTGGTTTGTCTTAAAGGGGCTGGGCTAGGAGGCCAGCTCACTGCACAGCTACAGTGCACAGCGTATGGATCACAGCCAGCGTGAGTGGTGCAGGAGCCTGGTAAGACTGGATACCCAGTGATGCTGCAGAGAGCAGCAGGGGCTCTAGGAAGACGCAGGAAGCCTGCTGAAGGAGGGGCGGATAGGAAGAGTAGGATGGTGAACATTTGCTGCGTGAAGAGCAAACAAGGATAATGCTGCCCCAGAGCTAGAGTTTTCTTCTTTTTAAATTTTATTTTAATTGTGTGTTTTGTGTGTGTGTGTGTGTGTGTGTGTGTGTGTGTGTGTGAAGGTGGCTGAGGAACCAGCTAAGGGTGGTGGATCCCTTGTAGCTGGAGTGATATATGGGTCTACAAAACCAGTAATACCTGACCAATATCTCTACATTTACATTTTCTCTCTTCACGCACACACACACACACACACTCGTAACTTTTTCCTTTGGTGACATATCGATTCTCTTCCTCATGTTCACTGCTGCTGTCTTAGCCAGAGCAGTGAAATCTGAAGAGTCACCCATCCCTCTCTTTGGAGCCTCTGTTTCCCCTCACCACGCTCCCTGGGTTCCTCCCATGGCTAGCACTGGGTGAGGGAAGTGTACCGTTGGTCAGCCTCTCTCCCCACCTCCTGTTACTGAGCCTAACTCTCTTTCCTCGCCTTGTGCAGACAAAGGTGCAAGCAGAATTCAGTCTAGGCAGGAGAGCCAGGCACAGTCAGGTCCTCGAAGGAGGCAGTTAAGCCTTTCCCATCCCTGGTGCTCCACACAGAACAGTCTCCTTCCACACTTTTGGGTGTTGGGCCTCTGAGAAGCTTGAGGTCATTCCAGGGCCAGCCTCTCTGCTCTCCTTTTAGCATGAATGTTCCAGCTCCCTCTATATGCCATGACTGCTAAAGATGGGGAAACTGAGGTATCCAAGAAGAGAAAAATCAGACTGGAGACCATGAGGGTGGACAGGCTGCCGATGTGGACCCCAGGCCTGCCTGACGTGTGTCCGTGCACAATGCCTGAGGCCTCTAAGTCCCCAGAACATGGAACTAGGACTCAGGGAAGGGTGGGCATACTTGGCTGACTCTCGATGTGGTCTGAAACAGCAAGATTTAGATAAGAAGCCTGTCCTCTCATTGCCTGAAAGTCGGAACAACACTCAGGTGATGCCAGCGTGACTCAGGCACAGAGCTACCTGGGACGGTGTCATGTGGCTTTTCCTGGGGAGGCAAGAAGTGCATGTTCAGCCCAGACAGAGCAGGATTTGACAGAGCAAAGTCCAGCCTGGAGATCAGGCGAGTTAACAGAGGCTGCTTGTGGGAGCACAGGCCTTGTCACAGCAGCTACACCACCCAGAAGTACCACTCCCAACCGTGTCACCCAGGAAGATGCTGTGCCATCTAAGAGTCCCCCCCCCCCCCCAGGCAACTCTCCACTTCCTGTGTATGCTAGCATCCCAGAAGAACACACTGACTGACAGAAGGGAGCGCTGGCTGGAATCTGGGGAGCTCCCTTTGCTCTCCAGCCCCCTGATTCTTCCACAAGAAAACGTTAAGCTTCCTGATGGTTGGTAGAGACACGGCCATATCATTCCGTTCATTTCCATTACTGGGGCCAGGATCTCCATCACTGGCCTTGCTATGAAATGTGAGTTTGGAATAGGATGTCCCCAAGGTTGTGGTCACCCAGTTTTTCTTTGACTCATGATGCCACCTTGCCCTGCACCAAGCTTACTAGACTTGGGGATGTTTTCACACATACATTGCTTCATTGGTACTGGCTTTAAAATGAGACCTTATGAATGGAAGAAAAACTTAGCTCCAAGAAAGGGAAAACTGTGCTGATGGACCTGGCTTTGTTAGTCACTTAGCAGCTGCCAAACTCCACAGACAGCTGCAGTAAGAAGACCCCAAGTTTAGGACAAGCCTCTGTACAATTTTAAGATGTTCATTACTTGGCACAGGGGACTTAACTTCTTTTGATAGCCTGTTTTCTTTCTACAAGTGACCTGACTGTTTTCCTCTCATCCAGGAGCAAGACAGACACGCCCTGTCTGAAGATCTCTAATGTGCTCTCTTCCTTCTCTCTTCAGAATGGTCCCGTTCAGGGGATTAAGAAATTATACCATAAGGGCCCTGTTTCAAACACAGGGATTAATATTTAATTTAGCTATCAGTATGTGAATACATCCTCTTGTGAAGGGAATGGACACCTTATAGAGGTCAAGTTTGTTGGTCAAGCCTTTTCTTCTGCCATCTCCTGTCTTTGTCTCTCAACCCTGACCCTTCTTAGAGGGAACACTTGCTACCCACTGGTGTCTCCCTGTAGAGTTTTTCTGTGTTTAGATAGACAAGTAGACACTTTCAGAAAAAGTGTCAAGTTGGGCTCTTTCCATATGAAAGGCTGCTACCATAACATAGTTCTCTCTCTTTTTTTTTTTTAATTAAAGGCGTATTTTGTTTGAAGATTATACTATTCATGTGTGTGGGTATGAATCTGTGTGTGGGTCTGTATGCAGTTGCCTGTAGACATTGGAAGATGACATTGGATTCTCTGCAGCTGTGAGCCATCTGACCTGCATGCTGGGGACTGAGCTCAGGTTCTCTGCAAGAACAGCATTAGCTCTCAACTGCTGAGCCAACTTTTAGCCCTTGACTCTCTTTTCCTCCCACCTCATGGCTTCGTTATCCAGAGTCATTCATGTTCACAACCACCCAGTCTTTGTCTGAGGAGGAGCCAATGCTACATAAACTGGACACATTCTTTGTAGTAGGGTCCTGAGGATGGTTGGTGGCTATTACAATTTCACAATAAGTGTGGTGATGACCCTCTTAGTGTGTTGGTGACCCTCCTAGTGTGTTGGTGACCTTCCTTGTGTGTTAGTGACCTTCCTAGTGTGTTAGTGACCTTCCTTGTGTGTTAGTGACCTTCCTTGTGTGCTGGTGCCCCTCCTTGTGTGCTGCTGACCCTCCTAGTGTGTTAGTGACCCTCTTTGTGTGTTGGTGACCTTTCTTGTGTGTGTTTGTAAGGGTACAGACCTCTTTTCAGGTCCTGGGGGACACTAGGTACCTAGAAATAGCAAGGAAAGTACAAAAGACTTCACCCCTGTTCCGGTTCAGCCATACCAAAGAGCTGTATGAATTATGAGGGGCAATCCAGGGTCAGTCTGTCCAGGCACACCTGGCATGTGTCACCACCTCTAAAGCTAGCCTCTGTGTACAACAGGTGACAATCTACGCCCAGCTCCTGGGCCGTCATGGGGAGTTTCCACATGTATTTTTGCCTCCTTAAAGTGAAGGATTTTTAAGGCAGTCACTCGAGGCAGACCACCCTCTTAAAAATGCCTCTGACCAGGGATTTTTCTGAGCCTGTGGAAATAGCGACACACAAATTGCCACCCTTTAACACATGCTGGGCTTTGCTTGGGGGCGGCCACATCAGTCAGCAGAACTCACATAAATTGGGATTTGATAACTTATTTTTATACAATAAATTTTATTAAACCTAAATGGGAATCATTAGCTGAAACACTTAATTAAAACTATGGCCAAATTAGATGAACGCTAAGGAGAGTTCTCTGAATTTATTGCCCAATGATCTATAGGCCTGCTCAGTAATATACTCCCAGACCCGCCTTAATGAAGCTATTAAGTGCATAAATGCCATGCGTGCCAAATGGTGAGATTTACTGGGGATCTAACCCAATTTATTTGCTAAGTAAATAAACCCTGTTCAGAAGCCACTGATTTATGCCAGTGAAGAAGATACAGAGATACCAACCTTCACCTGCCCGGAGACAGACCCTTTTATAACAACGATTTTATCGCATCGAGGCCTGGGTGAAGGAGAGTATTGGACTGTCCTTGATCTGTTTCTGGAATGATCTGTGTGTGTTTTTGTGTTTGCTTGTGTGTGTGTGTGTGTGTGTGTACACATACGCATGCACAAGTGTGTGTTTTCCAGAGGACAACCTAGGGTCTACCTTGTGTTTTTGAGACAGGGTCTCTCAGTGGCCTTGCCAATTCGGCTAATCTGAAGCTGGCCAGATAGTCCTGGGATGGAGATGGTTCTATCCCCCAGAGCTGAGATTAGCAGGGCGTGCCATGATGCCTAGCCTCTTACGTGGGTTCTTCGGGTCAAACTTAGGTCCTCACAGTTACAAAGCGAGCACTTCATGGGCAACTTGCAGAGCAAATCGCTGGGGTCTTGGGGCAGGGCCTTCATCGGTGGTGAAGCTGAGGTGCTGCTAGCCGATTGCATGCTTGGACTTGCTATGGCTCCTGAGGCCTGGGAGAACTGCAGGTGTGGGTTGGGGGCATCAGTCTCCCCAAGGCTTCTCCTTTGAGATCTCACTTGTTTGAGCTGCCACAGCTTCTTTGCAGGTAGGTGGATCTCAAGCCCTGCCGTCAGTAGCCACATTGAGGTGGAAAGGCAGTGACCGCAGGATGGTGGCCTGCAACAGGACACTATGGGATCAGATTCCCCTTCGCCTGGCTGACTCAATCCACTTCTGCTCCTGTTCCTGCCACTGCTCAATGCTCCGGCTGCACCAGCTCCTGATGTTTGCTTCCTCTGCAGAGGGCCTGGTCCTTAGTAATCACATAGTGTGTCCTCTCCCACCAATGCCTGGCACCAACTCAACTCTCACCATTGTTCAAACAGGACCCGGATCCTGCATCCTCTCAGCCTGGCTTTGCTTCCCATCACTCCTGATGAGTCTCGTATCTATCCCTCCATCACCTGTGATGCTAAAGAAGGTCCCGTTTGGTACATGGTCCCTCCAGTGCTAACTCTGCTGGACACACAGTAGACACTCATGATGTAACTCCATGAGTCATCAGACAAGGGAGCCAGCAGCAGGGCCCCCTAGATCCACGTGGGTCCCCAGACTCTGTATTAGCAGGGGGCCTTCACCTGCCTGTTGACATGAGGGTGAGGTCAATGGGTATCCTAACAAACAGTGTTGAACCTTGTGAATGTGGGCTGTTATATCTGAACGTCGCACACGGAAGTGTGCCTGTAGCATGGGCACTGGGGACTCCAGAAAGGGGAATGGAGCCTGAATCTATATCCTAATGTTTTGTGCATGGGCAGGTAGCATGGTGGGATTAGTTTGGAGAGTGTGTATGGTGAGTGAAGGGTCAAGAAGACAATCTTTCTACCCCCAATCTTTAGTGACAAGCAGGGATGGGGGGTGGCATGGAGAGGCAGGACGGGGTGAAGGGGGCAAGCCCCAGGTTTACGAATGGTGGACAACAAAATCACAGTCAGGATAGCGATTTTCCAGAGTCAGGGGAGTCAGGAGAGAGACACACGGATGTTCTTTGGGGTGCTTATGTGGGGACCAGCGTCAGGGCCAAACTGCAGGGAAGGGTTTAATGTGTAAAAGAAAGGGTAGAGAAAGAGAACTGGTCCTCAGTCAAGGCCTGGGCCACTGGGTCCTTGTGTGGTCTCATATCTCCTTCCGCCAAGAGAGCTGATGCTTTGGGTCTCTCTGTGGAACCCAGGGCTACCTAGCCTTAAAGCTCACTGTGTGCTCCAAACTACAGGTACCTTGGGAAGTTGGTTGACCCCAAGGAGCAGTGAGGTGCTTGGCCAGGGTGTCCCTGCCTTTGCAAATCTCTGTCACCCTGAGTGCAGAGGGAGGGGAGAGACCTCCCTTAAGGTCACAGAGGTGTGGCTCTCACACTTGAGTGAGGAGCTCTGGGGGGGGGTCACAGTACTCCCCTCAATGCACAAGTCACTGGCTTTCCTGGGGGCACTGTGTGACCCTGCAGGCAGTCTCCCATGTCTCTCTCGGGTTAGCTAGTGTCCCCCCAAATGTGGCCATATTTGGAAACAGAGTCGTCGTGGGGGGAGTCTTTGAAGAGGCTGTGCTTGGCCAGGACTGATCCTGGGGTAGTGACTTTATCTTCACACACACACACACACACACACACACACACACACACACACACACACACCCCTATCTACAGGGTAGACAGAGACCAAATCTAGCACCCTGTATCCTGCTAAGACCGTCTGGCACACAGAGAACACCACGTGAACAGGGAGCGATGACCATATGAGGAACCAGGAGGATGGCCTGGAAACTCCTGGGCAGGGAGACCTGGGCTCTTTCCCAGCACCTCGGAAGGACCCATGGTCCTGCTGACTCCTTCAGCAGAAGTGTGTGGGGATAATGCCAGTTATAAAGCCACCTTGCCATAGTTAATTGCGATTCTCTCTTTCTCTCTCTCCCTCCCTCCCTTCCTTCCTCTCCCCCTCCCCCCTTCTCTTCTCTTCTCTTCTCTTCTCTTCATCCACCTTCAGCCCTTTAGGCTTTCAAGCAATCAGGTCTAGCTTTAAAATAACTGTGTGCCAAGGATGACCTTGAACTCCTGACCCTCCGGCCTCCACCACTCCGTGCTGTAATTCCAAAGACGCACCGCCACGCCTGGTTTCTGTGGATCTGGGATGGAAACCAGGGCTCCACGCATGCTCAGAGAGCTCCACGCATGCTCAGAGAGTCACATCTCTAGCACTGCGGTGTTGTCTGGAGAAAACTTATGCAATCACTTTGAAAACTGATCAGCTGGTAATTGAGAAGATTTTTCTCAATCTGGAAAGCTATGAGTGTTTTGTCTGTTTTCACAATTTTGTCCATTTCTGAAACCACATGGTAAAAAATATGGGATCTTAGCAGCATTGGCTCATCCCAATATCAATTATATATATTTATAAAAGCACATGACCAGTCTTTAGACACACACACACACACACACACACACACACGTACAATTTATTTTGTTTGAAAGAGATGTAATGAAATCAAACAGCAGTACAGGTGGCTAAAATACAGATTCTCTGGCTGCAGCCATGGGGCAGAGGTGTCCTGGCTAAAATAGGGCCCTCTGGTTGCATTCACAGGGCAGATGTCCTGGCTAAAATGCAGACCCTCTGGATGCATCCACGGGGCAGGTGTCCTGGCTAAAATACGGACCCTCTGGCTGCATCCGCAAGGCAGGTGGCTGGCTGGAGTAGAGCCTCATGGTGCATCCTCGTCCGTGCTCATTACTCCATAGAGGCATGCGAGCATATTCCCAGCAAACCACCCTTTTCCGCCATGAAGGCAGATTTATCATTCTGATCCATCATTAATTTCCCAGTGATGCTCTCCATGGCCATAAAAAAGACTGAGACCTCTTTATGAAAATTTTATTCCAGAGAAAATGGCCTTGGAACATGGTTTGTGCTGACCTCTTTTAACCTCTGGTTCCTTATGTTATTATTATTAAGTAATAATGCCACTTCCTGCCGACATAATTCTTCCCTCTTTGTACTTCAGAAATCCCTCAATGCTCTCTGACGTAGAGGACGAACCGCCACTTAGTCGCTGCCATGTGCCCCTGGCAGGTCCCTGGACGCTCCTTAGATGGCGGTCTTACATCATGTTTTATGAGTACGTCAACTTCTTTGCAATTAAGTTTAGATTGTCTAATAAAATCTGGTGACATTTTAGCTTACAGTTTATGTCCCAGTAAAAGGCTCCAAATGTTATTGCCATAAGAGTCTCTGTGGCACAGCCTCCCATAAAGCTTTTATTTCTGGCTGGACAGCTGATGGTGCATTTAGAGAAGGGACCCCAAGAAGGGGAGTGTGGCCACCCCCTGGGGCTTTTGTTTTGTGCTAGGTGCCCCTTCAGGACCTTGGAGCGCTTTCCCACGTTGAGAACTTGGGAGGCTCGAAGAGGCGATGGCGGGCTTGGGTGTGGAGTCTGGAAGGCAGGCGGATGAATATCCTCTCGGGAGATGCAGAAATGATCTTTGTTTCTTGAGAAACTATGCTTCCAACTCAGATGGCCTCTGTGACAGTCGTGCTGTGACATGTGGGCACTAAGCTTCAGCGCAGAGTTTCCCTTGGGGGGCGAGCTGACGGCGACAGGAGTCATCAAGTGGGTGCTGTTACCATGACAACCACGGCTAGGTGGTCCCACAGCAGAGAACAATCCAGTCAAGAGCCCAAGGTTTAGGAATGTGGCTGACCTGAAATCTTACCAGGAGAAGCCTGAGAACTGCCCTGAAGCAGCCTTGCATCCTTGGCTTTTAATCTCAGGAATGTGGATTTGCTTGCCAGTCTTTAAGAAGCCGAGGGTCTGCTCTACACACAAACCCTGGCTGGTGTAGAGAGGAGAGACCTGCCAGCTTCTAACCTTGGCCTGCTGGTGGCACGTGGCAACAGGCCAGCTCAGGGAAAGCACCGTGTGGTTTCTAAAGATAAGAGATGCAGGAGCAGAGTCTGGGTCCAGATTTTTTGGAAAGAGGAAAATGAGGCCCAAGGACTTGCTTCAGCTTCCTATTGAAAGAGATGCAAGCTAGAAGCTTTGTTTTTTAAAACAGAGAGTGTGTCCTCTAAGAGAAAGAAAAAGCAAGTGCATTGTGGGAAACGGCCTCCCAGAAGCCTCAGGATTTACGACCTCAGAGTATCCAGCTGGGGGCTCCCCTTGTCCCTCCAGGCACAGTGTGGATGAAATGTGGAACATTCCATGCCTCTTACCTCTGGAAACCTTACACATACGTGCATAAAATACAGCCTCTCCAAGCAGAGCCCTGTGTGGTGTCAGGAGTGGAAAAGCACTGTTGTTACTTACACTCGGGGGACAGCAGACATCAGCATGGGAAGGGGACCGCCTTCTCAGGGCCTTCTTTGAAAGATGACTTGCAGACTCTGTCTCCTCACAGGTTCTGAGTCCCCACCCCAGGGAGGTGGGGAAGAGCTCTTCCCGGGCAGTCTTCCAGGCAGGGCTATGAGCTCTCCACAACACGAGGAAACTAACAGTTCTCAGTTAAGGAACAAGGATCGGATGGAAGTCTGAAGCAGAATGTCTGAGCTGACACAAAGGGAAATCCAGTGAGCGGCCTCTGAGGTCAGGGCAGTCAGTGCACATTGAATGAAGAGAAGGACAGAATACTCAGAGGATTGAGCTCCTGTGGTGTCAGAGCAGCTGGCTCTGAGGACTTTGGGGGAGGTGCTTTGCAGAGGTGAGGGAGCTCCTGTGGTTTGTCCCATTGCCTCCACTCTGTTTTATGACTCAAAAGTTTAAATGATTTTTAAAAGGGAAAAGAAGATTATTCATTTAAGGGGACACTAATTTAAACCCTGGCCCGAATGATCTTATCTATCTATTCATCCATCCATCCATCCATCTGTCTGTCTGTCTGTCATCTATCATCTATTTGTTTATGTATTTATTTATTTTTGAGATAGAGTCATACTGTTTATCTTGGGCTGGCTTTGAACTCGGGATTGATCCTCCTGTCTCAGCCACCCCATTGCTCCAGTTCCCAGCCCGGCACCCTCGCTCCTTGCTCTGAACCCACTTCAAAGGTTAAGTTTGCTCTGGAGTGTGGAACAGGCTCACAGAGTTAGAAGAAAAGGAACTTTGTAGTTGTACAGTCCTTGGTTAAATTCTGACAAGGGTTGGCTGTCAGTTTCTTAACTTTAAGGAGATGAGGACCCAGTCTTACAGGGGCATCATGAGTGCCAGGGATACTCTGTCCTGAAACCCCTTTGAAGGCAAAAGCAACAGAGGAGTCTCAGCCATGGGCCTGTCTGGACAACAAAGTGGGCAAGGGATGGGGGGGGGGCAGCCAGTTGGCCAGTAGGGGTCAGTCTCTCTCTCCCTACTCCCTGGGGACCTTCCTGGGCCCAGAATCCAGCCACTGATGTGAAGGAGTGCCCTCTGTTCTAAACAACAAAGGCCTGCATCTGAACTGGACAGGGTGCCTGCTCCCTAGAGCCAGCAGGACTGCTGGGGAATAGAAGGGAGTGCAGTGACACAGAGCGAAACATTTCCACCGGACTCAAAGCTGGCATCTCCCGATGCGAATCTTCCTAGTTTGTCTGAGCCAAAAGCCAGGCCCTGGCCGGTGGGAGGGAGGAGCGGTGTGCTTGGGAAGAATTGCACTGGCAGTCAGAGGAGCGCGGATGTAGCTCCCAGGCACCGCTAGCAGCGAGCTGCAGCTGGGAAAGGGAGGGAAGCAGGCATCTTGGCTGCCGGTGCAGGTCTTCCTCCTTAAACCGCCATCTTCTGCCAGCTGGGGAGAAAATTATTGTCAGTTCCTAGTCAGCTGCCCTGACTTGTTTACCCGAAGCGAGGGTTCTGCAGACGCGGTGCCGCCACTGCGAAGGTCCCCGTCCGTCATCAGGCAGGCAGGCAAGTGGCATATGCTGCGGATTTCTTGAGTCTGAGACGCTTTCAAATCCCGCGCTCCAAAAACTTGGTCTTAGATCTTAGGAGCTTCCAACTTAACGAATAACCAGGGTCCCGGAAGCACCAAGAACAAACACTGCTTTGCAATGCCTTCGGTGGGCAGACAAGCTGTCCTCCGTATACAGCTCTCAGATGAGAACGGAGGAAATGAGTGGCCACGCGATACCCAGCCCTGTGACACTGCTTCTTTATTATTCTCTGGGGAAATGCTTTAGATTTGTTTCAAGGGTCTCCTATTCTGTGTGTTGATACGATGAAATCTGGGCGGAGGTGGGGGCAGGGATGGGAAGCAAACACCCAGCTAGTACACTCATATCAGCTAATTAAAAAAAAAAAAAAAGAAATTTGCAAAGGGGAGAAAAACAAACAGGTCCAGCCTTCTGCTGGTGAAATATTTATTCCGTGGCAAAGAAGACACTGGAAGTTGGAAATGAATTTAAGGAAGTAATTACTTTTGATCCCCGCCAGCTCTGTCCACAGGCCTGGAGGAAAGCATCTCAGATGGGAAGGAGGTGAACGGCAGAGCCACACCAGCCCTTCCAGGAAACGATGAGTGGATGAGGAGGCAGGTAGGCCTTGCAGAGAGCTCCAGTGTGGAATTTTCTAGAATATGCTCCTTTAGCGGGCCAGAGCTGTGACAGGGAGGAAGATGGGCTGTGGATGGAGATGAGGAAGGTGATATGCGGTTCTGTGGGGAGAGGAGATGCCGCCTTCCCGGAGGATTGTGTATCCGATGCACACGTGTGTGAGAAGAGGGGCTATGTCACCGACTTTGATAAAGATCTTTAAGATGACATTAAAATGGAAATAGACTCAAACGAGGCATCTCCTGGGAACACCAGTCGTCTTGTTACATTTGTTCTTCGTCTTGATCGGGTGCTCCCGCGAGAACGGCTTTATCGTGTTCACTCCAGAGTGGAGAAATGAGGTTTGCAGGAAAGAGAGCGGTTCTGGTTTTAAATGAATTCTCTCGAGGTGCTCCGAGCATGTCACACACGCCATCCTCTCAGAGCCATGTGAGTGCTGTCCCTCGGGATGTGTTTGTATCCCTACAGCTTCAGATTCTTAGGTCTCTCCTGGAAAATCCGGGTCTCTTCCAAGCTTCTGAACTAGCGTTCAAAGAGCCCCGAGAAAACCCACTCAGTTCCCTGGCAACTGTGGCTCAGAGCATGAGGGCTCACCTTCCTGGGCCCTCCTCAGGTTTAGTGGACATAGCCTGTTGGCCTCAGAGGGTCGGCCAGGAACTGGCGCTCTCTCTCTCTCTCTCTCTCTCTCTCTCTCTCTCTCTCCTTCCCTTCCTCTCCCCAACTCTTTCTTTCTTTTGTTTATTTATGGTGCTAGGGGTCAAACCCAAGGTCTCACACATTTCTAGTCAGTCTCTGTGGTACTGAACTGGACACCCCCCAGTCTCAGGTGTGTGTATGTTTTTTATGTGTGCATGTGTATGGAGGCCAGAGGACAATTTCAGGTGTGTGTGTGGCTGTGTGTATGTATGTATGTGTGTGTGTATGTATATGTATGTGTGTATTTGTGTGTGCATGTATGCATGTGTTTTATGTGTGCATGTGTATGGAGGCCAGAAGACAGGTGTGTGTGTTTGTGTCTGTGTGTATGTATGTGTGTGTATGTATATGTATGTGTGCATGTATGTGTTTGTGTGTGCATGTGTTGTGTGTGTGTGTGCATGTAAAGGCCAGAGGACAACTTCAGATGTTGCTTTTCAGGCACCATCCACCCTTGTATCCAAGACAGGGTCTCTCAGTGGCCTGGACTCAGCAGGCAAAGGGCAAATGGGGAAAGCCGCAGGCAGCTCTGTGTCGCTGATTTCAATAGCATAGGTTTGAGCCCCCGCCTCTGCCTCCTCAGCTCTGAGATTACAAGCATGCCAAACCACTGTCTTAAAACAAACAAACAAACAAACAAACAAAACACTTTCCGGGACCAAAAGCAAATCCTTGAGTTTTCAGGGCAGATACTCCACTGACCTTAGCTACCTCAGGACAGGTATGTCCCGACTTGAGCTATTCCCTGGCTGGTTGCAGGGTCTTACTCTGCTGCCCAGGCTGACCTTGGACCTGTGATCCTCCTGTTTCAGCCTTCCAGTGCCTGAACTTCAGCTCCCAGGTGTAAACGGGCACCCCTGACTTTGGGGAATGTTATACTTTCCTTTAATGGACGAACATGAGTTGTAAATGTTTGCGGCATACAGGACGATGCTTGGACATCTGCATACTTGTGCAGCCTGTTTGTGTGTGTGTGTGTGTGTGTTGCTTCTGTGTCTGTGAATATGTACACCATCCCAGTGTGTCTGAAGAGACTCATCTGGGAAATCACATCAACGCGTATGCACATTTGAGCATGTTAATGTGGGTGTGAACACATATGAGTGAGCATGACTGCTTAAGCATATGTATAAACGTGTGCGTTTGTGATGTGTGTCTGACTGCATGTGTATGTCTGGCTGCATGCGTGTGAACATGAGTGGTTAAGCATATGGTATAAACGTGTGTGTTTGTTATGTGTGTCTGGCTGTATGCATGTGAACATGAGTGTTTAAGCATATGTATAAACGTGTGTGTTTGTGATGTGTGTCTGACTGCATGCGTGTGAACATGAGTGGGTACTTTAGTGCTGTAGGGATTCCTACTGACAGTAGCCTTTAAATTACCCGCCCACTTGGGTGTGGCCTCTTATATATGCTGATGGAAAGCACGCATCCAGCCTCTTTTTTAGCTGCGGGATTTGGTTGCTGTTCCCCATTCCAGCAGAGGACTGTGATCTGTGAGTCTACCCCTAAATCAATAACCTTTTATTATACTCATTTCTGAGCTAGTGTGGGATTTCTTTTTAGTGTCTTTCTTCACTTTAGTGTGTGCATACACATCAGTATGTAAACTTGTGTGGGTAAATGCATGCATGTGATCATGGGTGTGCACCCAGTGTGTGTGGACACAAGCCTTAGTGTGTGTATGTGTATTATCTGTTTGACTGTGAGTGTGTGCCAGGAACTTTGCATCAGTATCTACCATGAGCATCAAGTGTTTGCATCTTGTCACATGAAGGAGGCTAGCTGGTTGACTTTGTTTCAAGCTCAGCTGTTGTCCTCTGTTCTGCCTCACTCTGTGATCTAGAATCCACATGCTCCCCGGGATCTGGCATCCACTCCAGCATCATCTCTCCTTTACTTAGTTCCTGGCTCCTGGGTCACGTAGTTCATGGTAATTCTGTCACTGCAGTATGAACTGGACTGGAATATGGTGTGTCAGCTCCTAACCAATGGCATCCCTGCCTGCTAGTCTGCCTTGCCCCGTGGAGCCTCCAGCAAGGTGCTTGACAGACAGACACCTACTCTGTGGAAATGGATCTGAGCTGCTGGTCACATTTCTTGTAGGAAGTGATGAGTTTCTCCACTAAGAAAGCAATGGTAGAAATGAATGATTTCCATGAACATTTGCTTGGAATAAACCATATAATGCATTGTTTTCTGTCTCAACTGGAGCCCAGCTGCTGGCCTCCATCAGCACTGGCTCTGTGCTGGGCACTGATAGGACCTGACACTCTGCAGTTCAGTCCAAGAGGGGCTACTGCTCTGTGCTCGACACACACAGCCACCAAGGTTGTGTGAGATGAAGTTGTCCCGGGTCTACAGTTGACCCCACAAGTACAGTTGGCAGGACTGAGACTGACCCCGAGTCTCCTCTGTCTTCCCCATGGATGCAGCAAAGTGGTACAGCCATGCTAAAGGTGACTTCAGAACATGGCACCTTCACCCTCTCTAGGCAGGGTGCACTCCAGAGGTTCCCCCAGCATGACCTGACAGTGACCTCTCTCAGGTCACCGCCCTGTGTGGGGGTCAGCTTTCTTTGCAGAAAGGTCCTCACTGTGTGCTGTTTCTGGGACCTGGCAAGTTTCTACAGGTCCCAGAAGTTACGTTCTGCATTCCAAGCCCATGGGTAGTTAGGACAATGCAGAAATGGCTTGTGAGTTTACCAGACAGCAATCCAGATAGAAGTCAGGTTTGGGGGCCAGGGATATGGCACCGTTGGCAGAGTGCTTTGCTGGGCAATCATGAGGACATGAGTGTGGATTCCCAGCACCCATGTTAAAAACCAGATACAATGGTGCATGCCTGTAACCCCAGCTCTGGGAGGGTTGAGGCAGGAAGACCCCTAGAGCTCACTGGGCAGCTGGTCCAGCCAATCAGTGAACCCAGCGAGAGACCCTGACTCAAACAGTAAGATAGAGAGTGACTAAGGGAGACACACAAGTGTTGTCAGTTCGCACATACATGCACTCACATACATATGACATACATGAACACACAAATGCAAAACTAAACATACATGTTCACATATACACACATACACACAAGACTAAACATACATGTTCACACATATATATACACACACATATACACAAACCAAACACACATGCACACACATACATACAAGCACACAACAAATCTAAACATACATGTACAAATATATACACACATATACACATGCACTCACTCAATATGCACATATACTCATAAAACCAAACACACAGCACACACATATATACATGCATACACACATGTACTCACACATACACACACAAAATCAAACACATATGCACACACATATGTACACACATACATGCGTGTGCGCACATGCATGCGCTCACACACTTGTTCTGGCAGGTAAAAATGCCTTTCCTTCTCATCTCACCACCTCCAGATGGAGAGTTGTGGGCAGCTGCATCTTTTTCTTCTCATTTTCGATTAAGCACACAGAGTGTAAGGTAAATTCCTCTGAAAGAATGATTCGTGGCATTGTTGTTTCACCGTGGGAAGGGTTTTATCTTCTCGTTCCTGCCCAGACAAGCATCCACGGGGGAAAATGGGCAGTAACACCTTTCTCCTAAAAATGTAGAGTTGTGTCGGATGGGTCACATTCGCAATGAGCAAATGGAACTTTGTCCACCGAATGTTCCTGCTCATTGCTTGTTATTTGGAAGAATAATGATGAGAATTTGAGGAGTCTTTCAAACGGAACTCAGGAGCTCGTGTTTAATATTCATGGTGTGGAGAGGTCTAAATTGGAATCTCCAAAGTCTAGGAAGGGGCAAATACAGAAACAGATTCTGGGCATCGCCCAACCTCATTGCGAATCCCACAGGTGTTTGGCTTTAATTGCACATTTCACGAGAATGGAGGCAACTCCCAGAAAAGCAAGAGTGTTCGCCTCCCTGGCTGACTTGAGCAATGCATTTTGTTTATTCTGGGTATTACAGGACTTTGATGCATGGAACGGCTGACGTTCGTATATACCTTCTATGACTCGGTGAACGTGCACGTTAGTTGCTTTCTCTGTTGCTGCGACAAAATGTCGTGACCCAGGGAACTTGTGGAAGGAAGGGTTTATTTGTGAGGAAGAGTCCATTGTGATGGGGAACGTGGCAGCAGACAGCAGGCAGCAGGAAGCAGGAAGCAGGCAGGAACAGGAAGCTGAGGGCTTGCATCTTCACAGGCA
Organism: Alexandromys fortis; assembly: GCF_014885135.2. NCBI lineage: Eukaryota > Metazoa > Chordata > Mammalia > Rodentia > Cricetidae > Alexandromys > Alexandromys fortis. The sequence continues at coordinate 6,285,007 of NW_026067960.1, forward strand.
AACATGAAGCAGAGAGAGAAATGGGCCAAGTTAAAACTTTCGAAGCCTGTCCCCAGCCAGTGATTTCTTCCTCCAGCAAGGCCTCACCTCCTGTGCTTCTTCAAAGTGTGTCACCAGCTGGGAATGGACCGTGAAACTGTGTGAGCCTATGGGGGACGGTTCTCATCCAAACACCACCGCATGGCACACTCTAGTTAACGTCACGAAGCCCACGTGCTGAAGTGTCGGGTAGAGGTTGTGTGTCAGTTCCTCAAGGCTGACCGACCATCTGGGGCCTCACTGTTGCTGTGGGCTGAATGTGAAATCCTTCCACAAGCTCGTGTGGACCCTTGTTCCTCAGGTCAGGGTGTAGTTTGGGGAAGTTGTGGAACCGTTGGGGGTTGTGGCCTCGTCGGAGAAAGTGCATCTCTAAGGAGGCCAACCGGGAGGCTACAGCCTGGTCCTGCTTACTGCCTCATCTTTGATCTGTCTGGATGTGAACAAGCAACTTCATGCCCCACTTGCCATGATACCCACCCCACGGTGATGAACTGTATACCTCCAGACTGTAACCAGAATAAGGCCTTTCTCCCTTAAGTTGCATCGAGTTGAGTTTTTATCTGCTCCTATCAATGAGAAAAGTGACCAGCACAATCATCTAGTCCCTCAGTGTCTTCCACCATGTGGCATGGTGTCCAACCCCATCACACTGATGGGGCTCACCTGCCATGCCCAGCCTCGAGGTGGCCCTGAATCTCATTGCAGTTATTACCGACACCAGCATTCAGATTCACACACAGTCAAGATGTGGGTCCCAAAGCTCCATGTGAAGGGGGCACTGGTGTGGAAATGTAGAAAGACCTTCCTGCAGAGGAGGGGGTTTGTAGAAGCACTTGTGAGCAGACGGCGTTTAGGCAGGCAGGTCGTGTGCTGGGAGGCAGAGCAAAGGAGAAGACTGGAGGTTGGGGAAGACAGCCTGCATTTTTGTCTCTGTATATTTTTATTGTCTTGAGGCGCATGGGCCCTGTTAGACCTGCCCTATGGACAAAATTCTTCCAGTCTTCATGTTCTATATAGCCTATTCTGCAGGACAATGTTGCATACCAGAACGTACCCGGCACCTGCTGGTGAGCAGGTCAGTTTAAAACGCAGGGGGCTGTGGCCTCAGGAGATGGAGAAAGCAGAGGCCTTGGGCTGCAGAAAGAACAGGGTCAGGTAGAAGAGAGGGAGGGGTGGGGGTGGGGCTCTCTGCTCAGAGGCTGTTTGTTATTCATAGAGAAAGGCAAAATTTTGCAGAAACAAGATAAATGTTCCATGTAATTGCACAAGTTTCCTTGTCAAATTAAAAACACGAACGGCATGGCAGCAGTTTTAGTATTTTCTGCTTCATGGTTCCACCTCCATCAGAAGGGGGAGAGTGTGGACAAGCATGGGGGAAAGGAGAAAGTGAGACTCAAAAGAGGCTAAGTTTGCAGCCTCCCAAATCCACAGACTACGCATGGGCACGAGGTCCTTGGGTACACAGACGCACCCCCCAGGAGCACTCGTTCCTAGTTGCTTTGTTTGTCCTCTGTTTTGTTTTAGGAAATATTGGAAGTTGGGCCAGGGCCTTGCACATTCTGAGTAACCATTACTATGACCTACAGCCCCACCGCTCTTTTTTATGTCAAGACAGATCACAGATCACTTTATGTTGTCCGGCCTAGCCTTGAACTCACACTGATGCCCAAGCTGTCCTTTAACTTAGGACTTCCTGCCTCTCCTCAGTAGTAGCTGGGATTACAAGCCTGTGGGCACCAAGACCAGATCTCTGATTTTGTCATTCAACCCAGGGAGCAAGCAAACTGTAACAGGGACCAGCAATATGGTGTGGTGGTTAAGAGGGCTTGCTTCAAACTCTCGAGGACTGATTGGAGCGGATGTCAGCACTGGCAGCAAGCCAAGCGTCCTGCAAATGCTTGTGACCTTGGCCAGCTCAAGAGGTCCTCACTTAGCCTTTGGAGGAGGTGCCAACCACAGCCCAGACTTCCGACTTTATTCTCCTGGAAACCTAGAGACCTCGCTCCATGGAAGTGAAGCTCACCAAGTGGGACCCCATCAAGCTGTGAGTGGGTGTGGGTGCACGAGGGAGGGAAGGCGTTGGCATTTGCACCCGAGTTCACCAGGAACTGCTTCTGAGCCCCATCTTGCAGCCACCGATCTTGGCATAGCCAGATGTCTCCCCTGGCCCAGGACAGCCCAGCAGCCCTGCTGTCACTCAGAGGCCTGGACCCATGGTGACACGATGCTGCCAGCCGGTGCAGTGTTGGAAGGGAGACCTGGTGGCCGTCTGAAGGAGCAATGGTAACCCAGTTGCTTTGGACGTGGATATAAAAGCGCTTTAATTCAAGATGTGACAGCCACTTCTGGAGGAGCATGCTTGCAATTCCAGCGACTCTGGAGGCTGAAGCAAGAGGATTGCAAGTTCAAGGCCAGCCTGCGCTGTAGAGTGAATTCAAGTTCAGTTTGAACAACTTAGTGAAACCCTGACTCAAAATAGAAACAAATACAAACAGGACTGAGGGTATATACGTAGTGGTATATTGTTCGTATCTTGATGAATAAACTTTGCCTGAAGACCAGAGGTAAAGTTAAAGCCACTAGAGGTCAGGCAGTGGTGGCATATACCCTTCAATCCCAGGATTTGGGAGACAGAGTCAGATGGATCTCTGTGAGTTCAAGGCCACCCTGGGCCACACAAAGATCAATGCAGAAATAAATCCAGGTGGTGGTGGCTCACACATTTAATCCCAGTCCTAGGGAGTCACACACCCTTAATCCCAACACTACAGGGAATAAAAAATGAGAGGTGAGAGAGGCTTAGTCTGCTTACTTGGTGGTTGCCCAGACTTCTCTAGTTACTTGGTTGTTTTGCTTTTCCGGTTTTCAGGTTGAACCCCAATTTCTACTTCTGGGTTTTTATTATTCGTGCTACATATATATATAATTTAGGGGCAGAGCACTGGCTAGCATGCACTAGGCTAGCTCCAATTAAAAGCAAAAACAACAAACAACTGAGAACCGAGAAGTACCAGAACCATGTCACAGCTCTGTCCTTACATGAACACCAGCTCAGCTCAGCTTTTCCGTGGACGAGCTGACTGGTGCTGAAGAGGCCCCAGCCACAGGAGTGGTAGTTGCAGAGGCCTCGGCCGCCCCTAATGCAGAGACCCAGAAGACACGGTGAGGACAGGGAACGGGTCCTCATCACAGAGCTGGGGGGGGGTGTCCAAGGTCATGAAGGCACACCCCAGATGTCAGCCTCTTCTCCGTGCCCAACCAGGAGACGGAGCCCTGACTCCCTTGATGGTAAACTTGATGGGTTTGGAAGAACATGGAAGCACACTCCGGATTGTGTCTGTGAAGATGTTTGCAGAGTGATTCACCTGAAGAGAAGAGCCATCTGAACACGGGAAGAAGTTCCTGTGAGCTGTGTCCTACTGTGAAGAGGACTCTAAGAGCAGTCATCTGCATCTTCTCTGTCTGCTTCCTGACTGCGTGCAATGGGAGCACCTGCTTCAAGCCCCTGCAGCCGTCCCCGCCACACCTTTGTCAGTGGCAGGCTTTGTGACAGTGGCCTTGTCCATTCCCTCAGGCACTGGACAGTGTCTTGGACCCTGCTGTCCAGTGTACTAATGGCCAGTTCACCCCAGTCAGTGGCTGCCCAGTTACATGGGCAACTTTTCCAGACTCTTCGAGGCCATGGCTGAAGCCCACAACTGTCTGAACTCTAAGTTCCAGGAAAAAGCCACATTCTGTCTCCCCACTGACAGTTTCATGATGATCCCTCGTCATCCTCTGCCAACACATCACACACACACACACACTGGGCCCCTTGCAAAGACATTGGGTTCATACTGTATCCTCGAATTGGGTTTTCTATATGAGAAAAAGAAAATGAATTAGTCCTATTTTTAAAAATTAGCTCAACATAGGTTATGGGACTAGGCCATTGATTAAAAGCCATCAAAATTCTACAAAAAGTTAAAGATTTTGGGGAAATTAGAAAGGCAAAATATCACATTTTTTCTCTCATGTAGAATTGTATAATCTATATTTAATTTTATATACATATACATAATATATAAATAAACTGTGTGTGTGTTTGTGTCTGTGTGTGAATCAGAGTGAGGGCTATGTAATAGGAGAGGGGTCTAAGCAGATAGAGCAGGAGGGACAGGAGTTGGTAATGGAGCTGAAAATGAATAAGGAACAATGATACATACGAACACTTCATATTCAAGCCTGTTATTTGCACACCAACTAAAATTTTAATTAAAAAATAAAGAACCCCCTCAAACCATTATTTTTCATGGGTCAGTACAAAACTCTTAGAGTCAACACCAAACCACAGCAGTGCCTGCCCTGTGAAAGAGGAGGGCAGAAGACAAGAGCGTGGGTCAGGGCTTGGAAAATTTATGAATTCTCAAAACACAAGGATAAAATAACCAAACAATCAAACGGAAAATATGCTAAGGCTGTGCAGTATTTGCTTAACTAGGCAAGGATGTGTGTTACTTTTGTTTATGTTGTGAATATTACTTTAACTATGTAAAGATGTGCTACTTTTGTTTGTTTATGTTGTGAATATTACTTTAACTATGTAAAGATGTGTTACTTTTGTTTATGTTGTGAATATTACTTTAACTATGTAAAGATGTGTTACTTTTGTTTATGTTGTGAATATTGCTTTAACTATGTAAAGATGTGTTACTTTTGTTTATGTTGTGAATATTGCTTTAACTATGTAAAGATGTGTTACTTTTGTTTATGCTGCATTTGTTTAACTATGTAAAGATGTGTTGCTGTTTTACCTTGCCTGCCTAAGGCACCTGAATAGTCTAATAAAAAGGTGACTGGCCAATAACTAGGCAGTAGAGAGATAGCGGAGGTTGGTGGGCAGAGAGAATAAATAGGAGGAGCAACCTAGGCTTGAGAAAGAAGAGAGGATAGAACGAGAAAGAAAAAGTGGGACATACCCAAGGCCGGCCAGCCAGCTGCCAGCCAGCCAGACGTGGAGGAAGCAGTGTAAGTAGGACATACAGGATGAAAAAAGGTAAAAATCCCCAAGGCAAAATGTAGATGAAGAGAAACAGGTTAATTTAAGTTATAAGAGCTAAATGGGACAAGCATAAGCTAAGGCCTAGCATTCATAACTAATATTAAGTCTCCCCGTCATGATTTAGGTGCTATCTATCGGTCAAAGAGAGCCTGCTACAGGCAAAGCCACAGTGTTGCACAGAGAACCCACAGATGGTAAATAAGCAAATAATGAGAAACATGATGTTGTTATCTGTGAGGCAAAAGTGCATGACCCTCGGGGAAAAGCCCCCATGCACCCGTCACCTCAGCTGAAGGAGGAAACCAGCCAGTGAAGGCTGCTGAGGATGCAGGGGCACCAAGCCACATGGTGGTGCTTGTGGGCATCAGATATCGTAACCACTCCAAAGAGTGTGTCAGCTCCTCATAAAACTGAATATGTAAGTGGCAGGCGACCTAGCAATTGTGCTCTTGGGCACAGCTCCCAGGGTAGTGATAACTTATGTTCACACAAACCTGTGCCCGAGTGTTTATTGCAGCTTGATTCATAACAACCTCAAGCTGGGAACAACCCATGTGTCCTTTGGTGGGTGAGTGTTTGAGAAAGCTGTGTGACACTGTAACATGGAGTAGCACTTAGCAATTAAAAGTAACATCTATATAAAACCATGTGTGTATATGTGTGTGTACACACGCGCGTGCATGCGCAGGGGGGGGGGCGTGTGTGTGTGTGTGTGTGGTGGTGCCGCAGGAGTGCAGGCGCCCATGGAGACCAGAGCGGATGGTGGGCCTCCTGGATCTGGAGTTGCAGGCAGTTGGATCTGCAAGAGCAGTATGTAGTCCTCACCACTGAGCCATCCAGCTGTTGCACTGTTCACCATTTTTGCAATTTTGGCCCTTGAAACGTTGATATAATTGGGATCGCTGAAGTGAATGGCCAGCGAGTTTGCCTTTATCCACTCATATTCCCTCGATTCACTCAAGGTTACGTACGTTTGTTCCATTTAATCTCAAACTGTGACAAATGTGATTGTTTCAGTACTAAGGGCAAGGCAGGTGACCAGCCGATAAGCTTCATCTCCAGGTACTCAGGGTGTGGGTGAGAGACAGTCTGTTGCTGAAGGGAGGGTGTAGTTGTAAGGGAGTGGTTTTCTATGGTGATTGCTGGTGGACACGTGAACCTACACATGTGACAGAGTCACTGGAGCCAGACACAGGCAGCACACAGGTGTCATGGCCACAGGACGGGCAGTAGGGTTCATGCCATTTTATTCTGGCTGCGTCATTGGCTCCATTTTGGTGAGACCACAGAGAGATGAGTGAAGGCTGCCTGGGTTTAGTCTGCTGCATGGTTCCTACAATTATCCCCCTAATCAAGTGAGTGCAGCTACCTCCAGGTGCGTCTGATTAGGAGAGGATAAAGTCTTGGGTGCTCACACCCTCCTGCCTAGCGTCCCCTGAACAGAGTCCTGATCTTGTTTAAATACAATAAGAGAAGATATTTATGTAAGACAAGATAACTTGTGTATGTGAAGGCAGATACTGTTACTCCGTTATTTTATATCCTTCTCCCTTCATGCAAGCCGTATTGCTGACATTTCTTTCTTAGTATTTTTGGGATGAAAAGATTTATGTGACAATAATGCAGGCAGAGGATACACATTTATGGGATTTTCTGGAATGTTATTTATTTGTCAGGGCCTCACTATGTGGCTCTGGATGTTCTGGAACTTGCTATATAATTCAGAGACCTTGAATTTGCAGAGACCCAGCCACCTGCCTCTGTCTCCCAATTGCAGGGATGAAAGGCATGTGGTACATGCCGAGCTTGGCCCTCCAGGTGATGGTTAGTATCTAACCATCAACTTCACGTAGCCTATGACCACTTGAGAACATTTGAGGAATTTAGATTGGATTGGCCTATGGACACTTCTACAAATTATTGTCTTGGTTATTACTTGACCCAGCTCTCTGTGGGCAGCGCCATTCCCTAGGCTGGGCCCTGGACTGTTTCAGAGGGAAGAAAGCTGGCCGAGCCAGCACGCAGGAAACAAGGGTGCATTCATTTCCCTCTGCTTTGGACTGTAGGTGTGGTGTGTGTGAGCAGATGCCTAGCTCCCACTGCAGTGGTTTCCTGCAATTATGAACTGGAACAGGGAACTGTAAGCTAAACAAAGCCTCTCCTCCCTGTGTTGCTGTTGGTGGGGGAGGTTTTATCACAGCCACAGAAATGAAACTCAAACAGGAAATAACCTGACAGCATGAATCAAAAAAAGATCTGAAAACAACCACGACAGAAAACCCCTTAGCCCAGCAATCCAACCTCTAGGAATTTATCCCGAGAAAATAATTGGACAAGCGTGAAAAGATGCATGTGCGTGTTTACTAATGAGTGCTGTGCACAGTCGTGACAAATGGGGGAGGAAGAGAAACATCTGAAACGGAAAATTGGAGAAACACGTTGTGGAAACAATTGAGACAGATACGGCCATTAACAACGCCAGAGCCGCTTTGTCAGAGGGAGGTCATTCCGATACTGTGGGCTCGGGCTATGGCACTTGAATGAGCAGCGTTCCTTTGAAAAACATCAAGGCTGTGTGTGCTTACATACAGCAGGATGGAGACAGGCTTGAGTGTGGGTATTTGAGTTTATTATGCAGTAAGAGGTGTACCCCTTTGGGTATCAGTAATTATTTCCATAATGATTACTTATGAACATAAAGATAATAAACTCTCTTGAGTTACTGCTATGGGAGAATCGTATTGTGTGATCATCTGAAATTTCCAAATTTTTATTGCATGGAGAAACCTGAATGAAAGTAGCAGTTTTTACTGAGATATGATGAACGATAGCCCAGTTCCAAACACAGGGATGAGATCACCCTGCACTTAGCTTCTGCGGCCGTTCCTGGCAGAAACTCAGGCTGTGTGGGAGGGCTAAAAGAGATGGCTGGGATGTCCCAGGAGGCAGTCCTTCCGTTAGACCAGGAGGGTGTTGCCATGTTGAGTTAGGTCAAGCTTGGCAGGCAGGGGACACACCCACTACAGTCTGATGCGCTATTCTTTTTATTGCTGTGATAAAGCATCATGACCAAAACAACGTATAGAAGGGGTTGTTTGCGGTTTGAGGTCTCAGAGGGTAGGGTCCATAATGGCGGGGGATCATGGTAACAGGGGTAACAGGTGGTGAACATGTGGGATAGATGGGTGGATAAAAAATTCTTGACCTGCAAGGAGGAAATAAAGAGCCAGAGTAGGGATAGTATGGAGTTTTGTAAACCAGCCAACATTGAGCTTGTTGAGTGAGGAACTCCCCTGTCTCAGAGGTGACATCGGAGCAGAGGTGGGTAAGTCCTAGCCTTCAAGCTCAACATGTTCTCTGGTCTTGGTCTCTTAGAACCATCGAACTCCAGGCTGCAAGGGGTGCAGGAGGGGGAGATTCAGTTTGGCTGAGTTTGGTAAGCTGGCATGCCTTTGACTTGAGCCCGAGGAACTGGCTCATTCTTCTGGTTTGTGCCAGGGTTTCTGTGAATCAGTGGCAGACACAGAAGGGTAATGGCCACAAATGGAAATCCTGCTTAATTAATGTGCAATATCTGTGCTGTTGTCTTATGGGCCGTGTGGGCTTCATTGTAGGAGCTCCAGTTTGGTAAGGAGATCACCACAACCCTGACCTTCTACGAAGACTCCTTATCCCTCACAAGGCCCCCTCCACTGCTCTCCAACTCTTCCTGGCAGGAGTTTTGCTTGCACAACTCCTCAGAGTGTACAGTGCCACGCTTCTGCTCGCAGCCCTGGGGCCTCTCGGTGAAGGAGTCTTTGCTTCTGTCTCCAGGTCAAAGCCACCAGGAACCTGCTGCATATACTACAGTGCCTGTCCCTGCACAGAAGGATTTGAGCTTGGCTTTGTTCATGAGGACCTGGTCGTCCTGGGACCAGCCGAGTTAGAAATGGCCCAGCCATGAAGACCTCACCAATGTCCAGTTTCCCCCCCAATGACATCAACAGAAAGCTGGATTTAAAGCTGCACTCCCCCTTAATCCAGGATCCCAGCCCAGGGAGTTGAAAGTCTGAGCTTCTGGCTGCTTTGCCATCTGAGGATTTGTTTTGTCAGGTTCTCCTGGGGGCTCTGGGTGTGGCTAGGGCTGTACCTCCCCTGAGAACCTGAGAAGACACTTGGGATCCTTGAACTCAATAAAGGAGATGCCTCCCTGGCTGAGCAGCACTGCCCACACAGAGCAGAGGCAGCCTGTGGGGGGAGGGGACACACTTGTGCCCCCATCTGTGCATCCCATTTCCCTCCTCCAAGAGCTGGGGCTTTGCATCTGAACCTTCTGTGCTCAGACCAGGGCTCACAACAGCGGCTCCTGTGTCTCTCAGGTCTGAACTTTGAACCAAACATCCATTTTCCCTGGTCTCTAGCTGCCGTGGGCAGATGCAGGGTTCCTCACCCTCCCAGACTACAAGGGTCAGTTTCCCCTTCTTTCTCTGTCCCCCTCTCTCTGTCACTACTTATTTCTCCGCTTCCGTCTTCCATTCTGCCCCACCTCCCTCTCTCATCTCCCCCTCTCCTCTGCAAGCCTCGTTCTCCCCTTCCACATTGCTGTCTTTCCCAGCTTTTCAGTCCAGATCAACCTCACTCCATCTTTCTTCCTCTCTCCTACCCTTTCCCCCTCTTTCCATATCTTACTTTCCTTCCTCCTTCCCCTCCCAACTGTCCATCTCTCTGTTCCTCCCCTTCTCTCTCTGATCTGCCTGTGCTTCTCTCTTCCCCTCTTTATTCTGTTGGGGTTTTTTCTGGAAAATTCTGAATAAGGTCACCCCCAGAAAGGAAGAGAGTGCAAACTTCCTGCGCATGTGACCTCACTGACACACACGCTTGTGCCCCAGGTGGTGACAGGCTGAGCTCTTGATGGTGGGTAATCTTCCCACCCGGGAGACAAGTCTCTCTGAGGGAAAGAGCTCAGAGGAGTGGGTTCCCAAGTATGTAGGGAATCCTGGTCCACAGAGAAGGCACTGTGCATGTTAAATAGGAAACCAGAACCCTCTTGGGTATCCCAGTACTCCATAACCTATTCAATAGAAGTCTGTGGACCAGCTCTTGGAGCGGGCATCTTCCTGGGACTCTGTGTCTAGGTGTGACAGACTTCTGATCAGTGGCTGTAGGAATTCCTATCGCCAGTATCCGTTAAGTTACCCCGCTCACTTGGGCATGGCCTCTTATACTATTTATGCCGATGTAAAGCGTGTATCTGGTCTCTTTTCCAGCTGTGGGATTTGGTTGCTGTTCTCCATTCCAGCAGAGGTTTGTGACTTGTGAGTCTACCCCTAAATAAATAACCCTCTATTCTCAATTCTGAGCTAGTGTGGGATTTCTTTTAAGCATCCTTCTTCAATCAGTGACCAGGACAGAACCCTGCCTGAGTGAATGCTTCATGCCTGATGCTGACACATGATTTCCAGCTTGGAGAGTCAGACTGAGCTACTCCAGGGCAGTTCACTGACCCAGGAGCCAGAGCAGGTACAGAGGTGCTAATGCCCATGGTGACTAGAGGAAGGACTGGGACTCAGGCAATCTTTGTGCTATTAGGGGCAAAGAGCTCCTCCCAGGGGACAGAGAATCCTCCTAGGGGACAGAATCCTCGCAGGAGATAGAGTCCTCCCCGGGGACAGAGTCCTCTCAGGGTTCAGAGAGTCCTCCCAGGGGATGGAGAATCCTCTCAGGGGACAGAGAATCCTCCTTATGGGGCAGAAAACTCCTCCCAGGGGACAGAGAATCCTCCCAGAGGACAGAATCCTCTTGGGGGACAGAGTCCTCCCAGAGGACAGTCCTTCCAGGATTGATACTGTTCTTCCTGCTTGGCAGGAAGTTGGCCTAGTGCTTCTGTGCACACATCCACCCTTGTCGTCACACGTGGGACACACCAATGAATAAACCCCATGGCTAGCGGTGAACCTGACACCTGAGCCACCAACAGTCACCTGAAGTGAGCCTTCCTCAGGGAAGCCATATGTGAGGCACTCTTCAGTGATGTTCTCATTCCAGCAGTGACCCAGCAAACACTGCCCACACACGTGGTGACAATGTGTCTGGTGTGTGCCCCTTTTGATGTCCTCTGCCTGCCAATGCTAACATTTGATAGCAACCCTAACAAATAAATGGATTTACACAAGCAAGAATGTCTCGTGTTCCCAGCCAGAGGACAGTAGCTTCACTGACCTGGAGATGTCTGGGAGTCTACACATTAGTCAGCTGTCGGGGCTAAGCCACTGCCCTTGTCGCTTCATCTTAATTGAAGACTGCTCGTTTCCATGAGCAAACGGCTGTCTCCGGGTTTAATACTGTTCCTTCCAGCCAGTCTGGGCTAAGCAAATGAGCTTGCCTTGGGTGTGGGACAGTGGGACAGGGATATGGGTGTGGGTGCTGCATTGCGAGCCCAGGTGAGGCCAGGGCTTGCTGACTAGTGCTGTGGGTTAGTTCCAGACCAGCTGCGGCTTCACATGAAGGAGCCCTGTTACCCCATAGGACAGCAGCACCTGTAAACCAGGAGGACAGAGACAGGCAGGTGTGAAGCGTGACCCTGACTTCTGTCATCTGTGCTGGGCAGTGGAACAAAGGGAGAGAAAAGAATGAGATATGATTGTCCCCAGTTTATCGCCTAAGAATTGATTTGTCATCAGAGCTCTAGGAATTAAATTTGGGTATACCGCCACCAGGTGGCATCATGCACTCTTAAAAATACGTTCTGTTCAAATCTATCCTATGCCAGGTATTCTAGGCAGAGGGGAGTCTGAGGTCCCAGGCATTGCGGAGTTGTGGAGCCCAGAGGCTCATGGAGTGACAGGAGCTTGTAGTTTACAGTCTGTCATGAGGAACAGGTCACTTCAAACGGCGGAGTGATAGTCAACAGCAAAATCACCTTATTTAACTCAAACCTCTAGTTCTCTATTATAGGTATTAAAATTAATGGAAATAAATAATAAAACGGCTGTTAAGTAAGCAAGAATATTATGTTTAGCTATGAAATGAAGCCAAGGTTTTCAAATACCTTTTAGCTTATGCGACCAAAATTGCAGGATGAAACAAGGGCCCTGTGTAGAGAAAATGCAAAGAGCTTTTCTGGTTGACACGGAAACGGGACACGGGGAAGACTTCCACACAGGCTGGAGCAGGGCTTGCTGGGCACTGGGACTTCTCTGCCTGGGTTCTGTTGCGCCTCTCCACCTGTACCGGCCCCACATTCCAAGTGTCTCAGCTGTTACTTGCCACTAGGGGACCTCATATGCCACACTCTCTCCAGGTTCCTCAGCCACCTGGGACTCCTGTCTTGTATGCACACGCTCCCCACTCTGCCAGTGCTCTGAGCTTAGAAGACTCTAGCTGGCCAAACTGCAACCTGAGGCTGCCTGGCAACCTGAGCATTAAGGGCTGTAGGAGGGGCCAACCTAACTCTATTCGTGGCTCAGCAGCTTCCTGGCCCTCTGGCCAAGCGGACCTGCGGCCATCATGTCTTAGAATGTCCAGTTTCCTGTATAAAAAAAAAAAAAGCAGATGGTGTAATGACCAGAGAGGGAGAAGATCTGCGACCTTGGTGTCCTCCCTCCTCCCTCAGCACGGCCAGCTCAGCCTCACCCTCTCGACTCTTCCCCACCCATCACACACTGTAATCACCTTTTCAGCCCTTAATGTGCACAGAACGAGGGACAGAACACAGCCACGCTGTCTCAACGACACTGCCGCTGTACTGTTACACACCCGAGTTCTTCCCCCTGAGCTCTGTTACGCACCCCAGTATTTCCCCTGCGCTCTCCCCTTGCTGCGACGGCTGCTGTGCTCAGGAAGACTCCGAGTGCTGCTATTTAACCAACACATCTTAAGACCGTTTTGTCTTCAGGTGGCTGATGTTTGCCAGAAAAATCATGTTAAAGATTTCTAACCCCTGAGCAGTCACGTCCATTCCATATCCGCTCTCTGACATCTTTATTGCTGTCATTGGCAGCGAACCCTACACAGAATGTCACCCCCTTCTGCTGAAAGTAGCATTGGCAAGGACAGCTTTCCATAGCCCTGACTGCCGGGCCCAGCAGCACAAATGTTTATAATGGCTCATGTGCTGACGGATGCCTTCCAACTGCATATTATCCCCGTTTGCTAGTTTGCCAGATGCTTCCAGAAGTCTATGAGAATGCCGCTTTCATTAGGGTGCCGCCTGCACTAGGTATTTCCACTAAATGCATTTTAATGCTACTTTAATAGGCAAAGGGGACCTGCTGCCTGGCTTAGCTTCCATCCATCAGGTGGAGTGCCCCAGTCTCTAGAAACAGCAGGAACATCATGGCTCAGCTCAACAGCTGTCTTCTCTGGGGAATGCCAGGTGTGGCTCGGCTTCCCCCATTGGAGAACAGTTTTCTCATCCCAACTCCACAGAGGAGACTGCCTGCCCCTTGCCTCTCTCCCAGTGCAAGCTCAGCTGGTGACAGGGACAGGGACAGCCCCTCCCACTCTCTCCCTAGTCTAATGCAACCTTATGTGGGCTTCCGAGGCTCAGCAAACCTGAAGCCCCGTGCAATAACTCTGCAATGAGACACCAGCCGCTTCTAAGCTGTGAGGAGAACCGAGAATAAAACTATGTGAAACTCGGCACTCTCATCTTTTCACATTCCCAAGTCAAGCATGAAATAAACCCGAAAACCACTGAGCTGGAGCCGCCGGGTAGCCCAGCGGTCCTGTAGCATCAGATTACCAGATCCCATGGGAGGGTTTCAAGACTGGAACAGTCGTCAGGCTCAGAGAAGGGAGACACCACACGGTGGTGGCCAAACTAGGACAGCTGCATTCAGTGTGAGCACACCTTTCTAAACAGCAGGGAGAAACAGAGAGAACACCCTTGGGTGTCTCTATCTAAAATGTGTCTCTGTATGACTTTGAGAGCATACCTAAGTGACTACAAGTTTGATTACTATACATCATTAACTACTAAGCTGTACTTTTTTTTTATTATCCTAAACAGCTTCCAAGGACTAGAACTTTACATTTTTTAAATGAGTTGCATAGGTACAATACCTTAAGCAAGAGATAGAAACATAGATGCAGTATAATTAAAATAACCATATTTTGTATCAATCCACACCACACACAAAATCCACACCAATGTACAACTTTTGAGACTAGTGGTGTTTCTACTTTTATCCCATCATTTCTATTCTATATCCCCCTTCTCCCTTCAGAAAGAGATGAATCAAGCTAGTTGATCTGAACGTAATCTTTGTTTAGCTTTCTCCCTAACAAGGACCAGTACAGTTTGTAGCCAGCACCCCTAGATGATGGCAAACATCCATAATCCACCGAATGGCCAAAATCCTTCCACTCCACCTCTTGGGAATGTGGGCATTGAACCTGAGAAAACTGCGACAGTGGTCAAGTCCTGGGAAAACCAGCCGTAACATTTGTTGTCCAGTCTCTGTGCACTGGGAAAGTGCAGGGCTTGTCTACAATCCTGGCTAGACTAGTCTGTGAGGCTGGACCATCTTAACCAGAGCCTTGAAGCCTTTCTGGAGGTAGAACTCTGAGGAAACTGCAACAGAGGCGCTCTGAGAGGCTGTATCACCCAGGACACCTGTTTTCATTGGTGTTTGGTCTCCTTGTTCTGAAATCACACAAGTAAGTATACAAAAATAGAGAAAGATAAAAGCCCAGAGGCAAAAGGTAGATGGGATAATTTAAGCAAAACTGACTTAGAAACAAGTCAAGGCCAGGCACTCAGAACTAAGAATAAGTCTCTGTGTGTGACTTATTTGGGAGTTGGGTGGCAACGCCTCCCAAAAGCCAAAAGAGTAAAATATCACACTGCCCCTGAGATCACCAAGGCTTCACATAGGTCTTTTTCTAAAGATCACTTAATAGGGAAAAAGAAAAAGTCTTGTTTTGCCTTCCTACTTCGATTTCTGTGTTGTGATAAAACGCCTTGGCCAAGAACAATGACAGATTAAAAAAATTATTCCACTTGCCTTGGTTTGAGGTTACAGCCTGCCATTGTGGGGAAGTCAAGGCAGGAAACTCTAACAGTGAGTCATGTGCCGTCCACAGTAATGAGAGAAATGAAAGCAGCCATGTTGGCCACTTCCTGGCCTCTGTTCAGGTAGTTTCCCTTACTCTTCTAGAGTTTGGGACCCAAGGTATGAAAAGGTGGCTTTTCCCACATCAATTATACCCCCCCCCCCACGGCCGTGCCCACAGGCCAGCCTGGTCCGGATAATTCCTCACTAAGACTATTCCTTGAAGAGTCGAGATGGTGTCAACTCAAACGCTAAAATAATCAGCATGGCCGTTATGGTGGCCTTGTGTCAGCTTGCGAGTGTCTGGAACCAACTAAAAGAGAAAATACTGGGCATTTTCTCGATAAGACTCTCTGAAGCCTGGAGACTCACACTTAATGTGGCCACACCCTCCAGTGGCACCAAGATCAAAGGAAAGGAGAGGGACCCTTTGCTATTGGCCTGCTTGCCCTCGATCTCGCTAGCAAGGCCATCTACCCTGCTGCTGCAGTGTGCCCCCACCGACATAAGAACCACCTTCCAGTCACTTATGAGTGAGAACATACTGTGTTTGTCTTTCTGGGTCTGGGTGACTATTATCTGTAGAGTAAAGGAGACTCAGGCTACAGTCCACAGTTCCAGAGAAGCTAGGTAACAAGGAGGGCTCTGTGTGTGTGTGTGTGTGTGTGCGCGCGCGCGCGCGCGCGCGTGCGCGCGCCCTCACGCATGCATGTGCTCTGTACTGTGTGGACTGTGAGGAGTAAATACAATGGACATTCCCAGTGGATGAGGGAGGGACCTGAAAGGGAGGACGTGTAGACAGAAGTTTCTGTGCCACCTGGTCCCACAGCTGTTTAGTCCCAACGAAACATACAGAGGTTTATATTAATTATAAACTGTTTGGCTTATTAGTTCAGGGTTCTTATTAACTAACTCTTATATCTTAAATTAACCCATAATTCTTATCTATGTTTAGCCACGTGGCTTGGTACCTTTTCTCAGTGCAGCATTCTCATCTTGCTTCCTCTGCATCTGGATGGCAACTACAGACTGAGCCTTTCCTCTTCCCAGTGTTCTCCTAGTCTGGTTGCCCCACCTATACTTCCTGCCTGGCTATTGGCCAGTCAGTGTTTCAGTAAACCAATTCGCAGGGCAAATTTTTACAGGGTACAAGAGCATTATCCCACAGCAGGAATGGGGATGGGAACAGGAGGGGAGAATCAGGTTGGGGGAAGATGGATGCAGAGTGTACTAGGAGAGAGGCAACTGAAAACTAAGGGCATCTCTGGGATGAGCTGGAAACCTAGGGTAATGGAAACTCCCCGGAATCTATGAGGGTGATGCTAGCCAGGGCTCCTAGTAATAGAGAAGACAGAGCCTGAACCGGGCAAGACTCCCAGTGGAGGGACAGGGACACCAACCCAGTCACAAACTCTTTACCCTACAGTTTGTCCTGCCTACAAGATGTGCTGGGGTAAAGATGGCTCTGAAACCTTGGGAATGACCAACTAATG
This sequence comes from Alexandromys fortis, assembly GCF_014885135.2. Taxonomy (NCBI): domain Eukaryota; kingdom Metazoa; phylum Chordata; class Mammalia; order Rodentia; family Cricetidae; genus Alexandromys; species Alexandromys fortis. The sequence goes on from NW_026067960.1 coordinate 6,301,614, forward strand.
ATTGGCACAGCTGGAGACCCATGCCCTGAGAGGGAGCTCAGAACCCAGAGACAAGGGCGGGATGCCCAGAGACTGAGATAGAACCAAACAGAAACGGCAAGGAAAAAATCATCAATGTAATGATTCCTAATGATACTCTGCTATACTCATAGATTGGTGCTTAGCCCAGCTGTCAGCAGAGAGGCTTCAGCCAGCAACTGATGGAAACAGATGCAGAGACCCATAGCCTAACATTAGGCAGAGCTTGGGGAAACCTGTGGAAGAAGGGAGGGAGGATTGTAGGACCCAGCGGTGTCAAGGACACCACAAGAAAACCCACAGAATCAAATAACCTGGATTCATAGAGGCTCACAGAGACTAAACCAGCAATCAGGGAGCCTGCAGGGGACTACCTAGGGATATATATGAACAATTCTGTAACTTGGTCTTCTTGTGGGACTCCTAACAGTGGGAGCAGGAGCTGTCTCTGACTCCGTTGCCTGCTTGTGGGACCCTTTCCTCCTACAGGGTTGCCTTGTCCAGCCTTAATTGGAGGAGATGCCTAGTCTCAGCACAACTTGATATGCCATGGTTGGCTGATATCCATGGGAGGCCCACCCATATCTGAAGAGAAAGAGAGGCAGAGTGTGGTGCACCACGCCCGTCTGCGCTCTATGCAGTCCGTGAACGGGGCAAGGGGCTGGAGGTTGAAATACAAAGACTCACAGACAGAGAGACACAGGTCATCCTTGAAACAGGAATGCCCCCTTTATTGTGTCCAGGTGCAGCTTATATAGGGATCCTTAACTGATAGCCACGTCCCAACCAAACCCACCAGAAACCACTCCCCTGCCATGAGGAACTCCTGAGGGTCTCGTGCTCAGAGCAGCTGCAAACAGTACAAGTTGTTTACCAGAAATTGGGGATCTGGGGGGTTCACAGCTCCCAACACAGAGAAGTGGATGGGGTAGTGTGGGGTGGAATGGTGGGGTGAACTGGGACGAGGGGAGGGAGGGGAAACTTTGGTTGGGATGTGAAAGCAAAAAACAGACAAAAAAGAAGTGGGTGTTTCCATTTAAAATTACTGAATTAAGGGCTGGAGAGATGGCTCAGAGGTTAAGAGCATTGCCTGTTCTTCCAAAGGTCCTGAGTTCAATTCCCAGCAACCACGTGGTGGCTCACAACCATCTGTAATGAGGTCTGGTGCCTTCTTCTGGCCTGTAGGCATACACATAGATAGAATATTGTATACATAATAAATAAATATTTAAAAAAATTACTGAATTAAGGGAAGAAAGAAAAGAATAAAAAGAACTTTTTTCAGAATTCCAGTGTGGACTGAAGACTCCAGGAATTCCCCAGGCCTCCAGCGCCAGATTGGGACTCTTGAGATGTCCAGCTTTGTGGACTGAGCAACTATCGGATTTTCTGCTTCTGCAATGAGAGCCAGCCATTGTTAGACCACCAGAGCCACACCCATAAGCCACTCTGATAAATTCTCTCTCTCTCTCTCTCTCTCTCTCTCTCTCTCTCTCTCTCTCTCTCTCTCTCTCTCTCTCTCTCGTCTTATTCT